>NC_051178.1:96555091-96605413 GCF_013339695.2 Rhipicephalus sanguineus
CGCGTGAATAGTTTTCTGCATGGAAGTGTTGAACTCCACGTGGGGACTCCAAACGTGTAATCGGTTTTAGCCTGAAAATGAAAGTAAGCGCTACCTTATTCGTTAAAATGGGTATTTCTTTCTGAGTACACTGTCCCCGTATAAAGAAAAAACTGCGAATGCAATAAAATAGTTAAACAAAAAAGAAAACGTCTGATATAAACGCGCGAGGTGCCATTTCGATCGCCGTTTCTTTGCTAGATGTCAGCTTAAAATCAAATGAAAGATTTATATAAAAAATAAAACTTCTGATATAAACGCGGGACATGCCATTTCCATCGCCGTTTCTTTGCCAGTTCTCCCTTTAACTCTTCATACTCCTCGCTTTCGGTCGCGTTATCACTACTCGCTTAGTCATGCTGGACATGAAGTGAGGGGATATTATGGTGTCTTGCATTCTATAGATGTCTCAATGGCAATTTGCGTGAACCCATGGAAAAGAAGGAGAAAGCTGGTCGGACCGAATTTGAGTCAACACGGCAAAGAAGAATGCTTCTTGGTAACCATAAAAAAACCCTGTGATCAGTAGGTATAACCCTCTAGCTGCATCTTTCCAATGACGCTCAGTGTAAAAGTACTACCACCATTGTTTTACGACAGGTCAGCAATTTCCTTTCTCCACAAAGTTTCTCACTCCGCTGTGCCTTTTTTCGAGTCAATTTGTTTTTTACAGAAGCAGCTTTTCATTCGGAACGAAAGCCTCTTAGCTTCGGAATTGAACTGGAGCGAGGCGATGGTGGAGACGGCAGGCGGCTGCTGGAAAGTAATTGGATTCCACGGAACTTTCTCGGCGTTCGTGGGAGCTATGTGGCCGAAATGCAGTGTTAAGATTCTCTTCTTTAGATTATCATTGAAGTAAGAACGTGAAGAACTTGCCTGTGTTGTACCCATTTAGCCAAGGATAGTACTTTCCGTGCGTAGAAAAAGCGTTCGTGTCCCCCTCCCCCTAAACCACTCTTCGCGTATTGATAAGAATTATCTTTATGTTCTCTTCTCTCCCGTATAAACCATTTTAGACCTTCCTTCCAGCGCGCACCTCTACATTATCCTATCTCAAGAAAACCTTTTTCTTGTAAATGGTTTTTTATTGGAACTTGGATGTATATATATGCGCGCTCCGCTTTTTTGGCGCTGTTAGAACCGTTTTTGGATAGAAATCTACTGTCAATAATCGAGGAGTGGCCATGCCGCAACGCGAGATGGCGTCTAAGTTAGGAGCCGCTGCCACGTGGAAAATGCCTTCCCGTGCTGCTCCAGGTAACGGACGAGCGCGGGCAACCTTCAGGTCCTATAGAGACGGTTGGTAATTCTCCTCGGCGCTGAGAAACCACGACACGCCACGCCCGCAATGAGAGGTGCTAGAGCCTTAGCTCTCTTACCTTCCTTCTTATTTAGGTAGGGCCAGAAATTTTTTGGCCATGGACGCTGCTACGAATGTGCGCCGTTCATACGGAAAAGAGGATGCGTCTTTACCCCACCCAGGCTCACTGGTGTCTCGTAAAAACAAGCCAGGACGATGGAAAGACATGCGCTGCACATTTTAACAGTGCAAGGAAGGAACACATAATGGCAGGCGCAACACTAAGCGATGGGACGACAGTGAAATGCGTCACGGAACAAACGAGGGTAGCCGATAGTCTAGTAGACATTCAGCAAAATTCAAGTGGCCTTGGCCGGCATCAATTGGCCGTGGCAGTCAAGGCATCACGAACGTCAGGGTTTGTCGTGCGGTACTTTGTCCGTGTTTCCACGCCCAATCATTTACCATGAAAACATATCAACTAGCTCACCTCTCTTCTATTCTGTCATTGCCCTGCAGTGGAAATAAAACAACTGACAAAGATGATGGTGAATGAGGAGCATGATGACAGTGGCGGGTTAAGCGGGCTCGTTGTGGCCTTTTTATAATGTAAGGGGGAACAAACAAGAATGAACTAAGCGAGCAGTGGAAAGGGTCGTGAAGTCACAAAGCGCGAGCGAAGCACGTGTTTTTTTTCGTGCCTCTCAAAGCGGCACGTTCTTACCCTGTTTCCGCGCTTTCCTGCACTTCATTACCACGTTTCGGCTTCTGCAAGAGGCTTTCGCACACACCAGTGATAACGGAGGGATGAAATCGAGCGTCTTTCAATCTGCCAATCTGTTTATCAAACCCCTTAAAAAGGTGGGGCTGACATGACTTTATCAAGTCATATGATGCACGTATAACTACTCATCCTTTGATTTGTTTAGAATGTGCGCTGTGAAACGGCAAAATACTCTTTTTATACTAGGGATTTATATCCAGCCCAGCTGCTCCTTCGTGAAACTAAGTTTAAGATTAAAAAATTAATAAAATTGTCCTGGGGTAATGCGCAAGTGAATTCTAGTCCACCGAATTCAGTTAAAAATGTATCAGTTAATTCCGCAACAGCGACGTCAAGGCTAGCCTCTGGTATACTAAAAAACAAACAGCTATTCCGGTATTGGCACCAATGCGCTTGTGAATGGATCAAAGAAAGTTGTCGCCCAAAACCGTGACCTCACAAGAGCCGATCGAGATACCGTATATAAGATGCGTTAAAACACACTCTGCAGGACTCTGCAGAGTGTGGTTAAGCGGGCTCGTTGTGGCCTTTTATAATGTAAGGGGGAACAAACAAGAATGAACTAAGCGAGCGGTGCAGGAGCCTGCAGGAAACTCTGCAGGACAAATCCAAATTCCGCAGATCAGGCGCGTTTTTGAAATCGGTTTCATGCGAAGCAGTCAGTGAGTACCTCTGTTCTGTATTTTATGGCTTTGGGCCAAGCGTTATGAGGTGGATCCACTTGTTTTTGTAAGTGTAGTAGCTGTGTGCACATCGTGGGCTTACCAAGCACGTCGACGACGACAACATTGGCGTTCAAAGGGTAACATTTGGCGCGACATAACGTCAGCCCTCACGTTAGAGTACATACGTCAGTATTACCGAAACTAAGTGCACTTTATTGTGCAATCATGTGAATATCAAACTTGACTTTCGTTAACGTTCTCCTCCGGGATCGGGCAGTGCTTCGCTATTGCTTGCTGGATCACAGGAATAAAAATGTATTTTTTTTAGACATCTGTAAAAGCGGAGCCAGCACTGGAACCACAGACGTTAATTTAATATGACGCCTGTATCGTAGGAGTACATATGTAGTGTTTATTCCTTCATTGTAAAATTAGATATCCAGCACCACAACCACGAATGACATTGCCCCAGAAGTGCGCCAGCATAGGCTGTTTTTCGAAAGCAGTTTATAGACCTGGCGTCGCTCTGTGGTAGAATACCTGATTGCCACGGAGAATACTTGAGTTTGATTCTTGCTGGGGTCCTAATTTCTATTCTTTCCATTCGTCGGGTCAACACTACCGATGTCGGTTTTTTAACACCTTCGCATTTAAATTACCTATGTCTGCTCTCGCCGTTACTGGGTAGATATAAACTGTCAATCACATGTGACGCATACCCGTACACCGCGGCCCGCCTAAACGGGTATTTGCCACATGTGTTTAGCGGAAAGGGTTGGACGACGTACGCGACAGAATTTTCACGTTATTGACATCATGACCCAACAGACATATTCGCAATATCATCTTACCCTCCCATGCCAATTTTGGTCTACACCAAATAAAGGAGGCTATCATTAGAGAACCCAGACGTAGGCGGCTACATAAATAGCTACGTAGATAGAAACGCTCTATGTACCAAACATTCGCTAAGAAATGCTTCCCATTTCAAATTGTGCGATCTCTGAAAATTGGTTTGTACTCATCCCAACATTGTTCGGAAATTCCACTTCCCCCGAAGCCTCGATGAATTTATGAAGTGCGTCAAACAGGCCATTTTGCGTTGTGGAATAAGAGAAGCCCTGCACGTCACAAGAAAAAGCAGTTCTGGAAGATTGCAACTTGCCTTGGGCTAAATCTTGTACCAGACCTGTTGAACTGCGCAAAAATAATAGGTAGTTTACGTCTAGCTTGCTGAGGTATCTTTATAGATAATTGCTCATCTCGTCTTGCCATGTGCTTATCCCAGAGACAGTCAATCTAAGCGGACACTGGGTTATATGTCTTGCCCGTGAAAATTACGTCGAGGCTGTCCTTCACATACTTGCTAATATAATAAAAAGGTGAGACACGGCCTCGACAAGAGAAACTGTAATATCAGACAGTAGGCCTAGCCAGCGCGAACAGCAACAACGTTCAGCACGAGCACTTTCTGCTTAGCGCTGACGATCCGACTGTCTAGCTCTTCAGGGTGCACTTCTTCTTCATCACATCTTTCCCCTCGCTGAAGACGGAGTCAGTTGGGTGTACTAAGGTGTCGTAAGAACAACGGGTTCGTGGTATGGTTTGAGGCGATCCACGTGAACAGTTTCGCGGCCTCGGCGACGCAGGTCCGCAGTGGGCGTGAGGAGTTCGATGAGGTAGTTGACGGGAGAAGTTTGCTGTAGGACGCGGTAGGGCCCATGGTACCTGCTGACAAACTTCGAGGAGATACCTGGCGCAGAGGTGGGAGGCACCCACAGCCAAACAAGAGAGTTGGGCGAAAACTGGTTGGGGGGCCGTTCGTCGTCATGTCGAGATTTCTGTAGCCCCTGTTCTTCAGTTGTAAGGGAGCGAGCTAGTTGCCGACATTCTTCTGCATAGCGAGCAGCTTCGGAAAGTGGTGTAACCCTCAGATGAGTCGGGTCGGTAGGGAAGAATGGTGTCGATCGGAGACGAGGTTCTCGGCCATAGAGTAAAAAGAAGGGAGAAAAGCCTGTCGTCGCCTGGGGTGCCGTATTGTAGGCGTACGTTACGTAGGGAAGAATAAGGTCCCAGTTTGTGTGGTTAGAGGCGACATACATAGAAAGCATGTCGCCAAGAGTTCGGTTGAAGCGTTCGGTCAAGCCGTTTGTTTGCGGGTGATATGAAGCAAGGTAATCGGGAATGGGAATGGATGCCCACAGGTACGTCGGTCGCACCACCTTGAAGGGTAAGAAGAGCGGTTGGGAGTGGTGAGAGGTGGCGATGAACAAATGTAGTGGAAGGCGTGGAAGAGGGCGGTAGCGTCGGAGGCAGCAGAACATGATACATGGGCCAAGACTCAGTAGCGTGCGGAGGGATCTCGGTGTCGCTAGTGATAATCACCTTCCTGCAGGAAAGAGGACCGTCGGCAGGTAGAGCATCGTCAAGTGATTGAGAAGGCGACTTCTGCACGGGCGCAACAATGACGGCTTGGTGACGAGACAGAAAATCCCAACCTAAAATAATCTCGTGAGAGCAGTGCGGAAGTACGACGAACTCGACTGTGTAGGGCACTCCTTGAATTAGGAGTCTGGCAGTGCACGCCGCGACAGGCTGGACGGGCTGTGCTGTGGCAGTGTGAAGAACGGACCAAAGAAGGGGGTCGTCACTTTTCGGATTGAGCGGCACAGTTTTTCGGCGATGACAGAGATTGCCGGCACCCGTATCGATGAGAGCAAGAACAGATACACCTTCAAGAACGGCATTAATAACATTTGGCGCGAAAGAAGAGGGCTTGTACTTTGCGACGATGACGCAGTTCTTGCCCCGGGAACTGCGCCATTTAGTTTTCCGTGTCGTGTGCAGATGGACGTCGACGCATCGGAGAGAGCGAGCGACGACGGGGAGAAGGAGAACGGCGGTCAGGAGCTGGTCGAAGGCTTGGTCGCGGAAGTTGCAACTCGCGGTCTGAAGCGTAGGGGAACGTGTGGCCGTACTCAGATGCGCTTAGGTCGTCACGTAAATGTGGTGGTCGGTGGCGGCACAGGCGTGCGACGTGTCCGGGTAGGCCACACGAAAAGCAGATTGGCCGGTTGTCAGCTGTGCGCCAGGGATGGGCCACTCGATGGACTGGAGGTCGGGGCGGCGTAGTGACGTAAGGAGGAGTAGACAACGGAGGCGGCGCGCGCAACGTCGGTGGTCGTGGTCGTGGTCATGCTGCTGCTTCGGCGTACGTCAATGGAGCGGTGACTGGTGGTGCCAGCTCTGGTGGAAGGACCTCAGACACTTGATCTTGTATGATGTGTTGTAGAGAGGGACTGAGCGACGTACTTCGTTCCGGCAGGTTGGGGATGAGCGAGAGCTGGCGAGCAACTTCTTCGCGCACAAAAGCTTTGATCTGCGAGAGAAGGACGGGATCTGGCGAGGGAGTTAAGCCAGACAACGATTCCTGGTGCGGGACAGGGCGGCGGGTGACGAGGCGTTGACGGCGGAGCTCGTCATAGCTTTGACACAGCTCAGTAACTTGGGTGACAGTACCCGGGCTTTTGGAAATCAGCATCTGGAATGCGTCCTCGTCGATTCCCTTCAAGATATGCTTGATTCTGTCCGCCTCGGCCATGGTGGTATCGACTCGTTTGCATAGGTCGATTACATCCTCAATATAACTGGTGAAGTTCTCGCCAGGTTGTTGAGATCGCGACTGTAGGCGCTGTTCCGCGCGAAGCTTTCGGACAGCAGGACGGCCGAAGACTTCGCTGAACTTTGTCTTGAACGCTGCCCAGGTCGGAACGTCGGTTTGGTGGTTCCGAAGCCACAAGTGAGCAATGCCGGTTAGGTAAATGCTGACGGTGGCCAGTTTCATGGTGTCGTCCCATTTGTTAAGGACACTCACGAGTTCATATGTAGATAGCCAGTCGTCAACGTCGTGGTCATCAGTGCCGCTGAATATTGGAGGGTCCCGCTGACGGACCGCGCCGGAGCATGCGGTGGCCCGGGGAGCAGGAAGCGGCGGGCTTGTGTTGGATTCGGTGGTCATGGCGGTAGGTAGAGTCCGGCTGCGCAACTCCAGGATGTCTAGGAGACCTAGCAACCTCCACCAATTATAATAAAAAGGTGAGACACGGCCTCGACAAGAGAAACTGTAATATCAGACAGTAGGCCTAGCCAGCGCGAACAGCAACAACGTTCAGCACGAGCACTTTCTGCTTAGCGCTGACGATCCGACTGGTTGGTTGGTTGGTTGGACCTTGTCAACCTGGCGCAACCCACTGTGGGGGATCGGCCATGAAACGGGCGGCACCGTATTTTTGAGATAAAATTGTTTTACATTTCAAATATATTTATAATAAGGCTATGTAAGGAAAAACTCACACTAATAGTCAAGGCTAGAAAAACCATTAAAAAATATATATATTATATATATATATATATTATATATACATATATATATATATATATATATATATATATATATATATATATATATATATACATATATATATATATACATATATGTATATATATATATATATATATATAATGCATGAATGAAAAACAAAATGAAATTAAATAACCTAATAAGCAATTCGCTTTGTCTCCCGTAGAAAATCGCATACGGCTTCGAAAAACGTTCCTGTGGCTGTGGCCCAATTCAATTGCCCCAAAGGAAAGTACCATCGGAAGGGATAAATTTAATCCCATCCTTCGGAGGGGTTCCTCTAGCAGTTTTTCCGACTGTCTAGCTCTTCAGGGTGCACTTCTTCTTCATCACACTAAATACTTTTTGGAGGTGCTCCAAATTTCTGTCATTGAGCAAGCGCTTGGCCAAGGATTTTGGTTTCTTCGGTGAAGCATTTACGGCACGATCCTGCAGCTGAGGTCACTGCAGTTCGTGGAGGATGTATTTCGACTCTGCGTGATAACTGAACTATGATAATGTGTTTGTTCAACCATGTTGCTGTATTAGTAATGAGATTACCTTGTTGCTCAGCATGTATAAATCAGCGTGGTTGCTGTTAATAAACAGTTGGAAGTTGGCGCCTGTGCTTGTCAGCTCATGTCTTCATGTTGCCCCCGTGGTATTAATGTGATACCTGATCCTGTCAAGTAATGAGGCAAGTAGCTCAGCAGCAAGTTCTGTAAAATTGTCTCACTTCCACGCATAAGGGTCATGGGTTACTGACGATTGTACATCACTCGAATGCTAGACAGACATAAGAATTCTTCATCCTTACACTATTACAAAACCAGCGATTCGCACCGTACCTTCACATAGAAGAGGGAGGTGCGTAAGAGCGAAATAGCTGTACATATAAGCGAGCATTACCTACACGATCATTCACGGGAGCCTGCAAATATCAAGGGGACACTATAGTTTAAAAGATTCACTGCATTAAGCGGTTTATGTGTAAACACATTGCATCTTCCTGTCCCTAGGCTTATACTTCATCACTCCTTTTATTTTACTTTTTCCACTGTGTAGTGTCTCAGATCAGAGCGTACTGCTTAGGCTCAACCCTTTACTAGCTTCTATAGCATACTTCGTACCTCTCCACGTAAAATTTTTTCTAGCACAGCGCGGTAAGCCTGCTAGTATCAGCATTCAAATTATCAACTGGACGCTCACAACCGTGTTCTGCCGAAAAAAATGCTGATCTAAATGAAATGGCCTCGGAACACATAAACAAAATTAAAATGAAAGGTGCTTTAACATTTTATTGATGCGAAAAGAAGAAATAGTATGCAATCTTGTGTAAAACTAAGTGACCATTTGCTGGGGAAGCGAGGAGCTTCTGGCGACGGCACACAAAGAACGCCGCCCTCAAGGCAGCGGCGTTGCCTTTGAACACGCCATGAAAACAACCCGTGACATAGAGATAGTAATTGAGTCACAGCACTAACCCACGTTGGAGCTGCTCTCGGTTCTGAAAGCTGATGAAGCCAGGTATAGAAAGCCGTCATTTGTCATTTTCATGGTCCGTTTTCGCCAAGTCAATTGTGTAATGCATCTGACATCACCGCGAATCGAATTATAAGGCATCCCGCCTACCAAATTATGTAGCAAGAAGAACACTTTTCAAAAAGAGAGCTTTCTTGATTATTACTTTTTTATGAAGAATTATTCCTTCATCTCTTGAAATGCCTCATCGAAAGTCTGCATTTTGGCCCCTTCTTTTCAATTGAACTAGAGCGTACTAGAACAGGGGAGTGCTCGGGACGAGCTTCGAAAAGTGAAGCCCAAACTGGGTCTCTCCACTTGTGTCGCTGCGATCAGTAGTCTGCAATGTGTCATCATTTAAGAATTGTGCGCGGGTCCGTCGAAGTGGTGCAGGGGTAGAATGCCCGTTTCCCACTCAAAAGTTGGTAATGTCACGCCGCACACCACCAGTGGTGGTGGTGTGCGGCGTGACCACCCTTACTGCGCATGCGCAAGCCCTCCCCCTTTCCCCTCCCAACTTCCCCTTTCCGCTCCCCTTTCCCATCTTTCCCCACATTCCCTCTCCCCTCCCCGCTCTCATTTCCTCCTCTCCACTTTCCCTAATGACTCCCCCTCTCCCTGCCCTCCCCTCTCGGCTTTCCCTCTCCACTACCCCTCTCCCATCCCTCCTCTGAAACGCGGGGTCGACATGCTTGCTTCGCATCGCCTCATGGTACCCTTTAGCGGGAGATGGTGTGTTTTTTATTCTTAGTGTCACCATTTAGAGCTGTGTTGGTTTTTAAATGTTTCTTCCCCCTCCCCATATGTATGGTAGCCAACTGGACGCATAGTGTAGTTAACCTCCCTACCTTTCCTACATTCCTTCTCTCTCTTTGTTTCCTAAAACTAGCTTCAGTTGCTACGTGTTGCTTCAAAACGTAACGCAAAATGTTGATGTTAAATAGAAGAAAATTGACAGTGAGTGTAGTGATTCAACAAAATATTAAAGTATGGGCTCCAAAATTTTGCCGAATACGAGACTCGAAACAGATTTCACATTTTTCGTTACTTTTCGTAACAATACGGAGGAACAGAATCTAGTTTTAAAGGGCCCCTCACAAGGTTTGACAATTTTGAGCTGACGAGCGCAGTGCATACACCGGGCGTTGACGATCACGTCTGCCAAAATTCGCAGCGCTACGCGCTGCGTAAATGGATCAAATTTCAAGGTGAACGCTGCTTGCCTTTCTTCTCGCGGCCGTGCGCCCAGAGAATGGGGGGATGACGTACGTACATGGTGGAATGGCGCTAAGTAGACGGCAATGGACTAGTTATACAAAAATAACAAAATGAGCGCTCGTGGCAATATACAGTAACCATAATCGGTGCCACGTCTCCATTGAGCGTTCTGCCGTCGCCAGCAACGGCTGTGCATTCGGCGATTCCAGGAGAAAATGTTGTGCTGAGAAGGAGGGTCACATATAATTGACCGTTGCTGCCTTGATACAAGGTGCATCGCTTAATTTAGTGCGCTAATGATTTGATGATGCCGTAGCCTAAAGGCTACAGAGTTTCAAAAAAATCACAGCATATCCACGGAGTGAATGATGATGAGTGGGCGAAGCTGCGGAGGTTCATCGGTAAACCGTGAATGTTCAGTGAATTCTGCCCAGTACATCATCACCGACGTGAGATCGGGCGCGTTTATACTAAAGGTTCGATGAGTTATGACGACTTGCAGCTCACTTTAATTTTACATGTACGCTGTGAATTTTCATTGTTTAGAAAACCATTGCTTTAGAAAGCATCTGGCGTCTTTCGTTAAGCAGCTGGCGTCTTTTCGTTTTGCTCTAGAAACATCTGGCGTTCTTTCGTTTTGTTTTTAGAAAACATCTGGCGTCTTTCGTTGGTTTATTTCATCAATCAACGGCGTTTTGAACAAAATTTTATTGTTTAATCACGCACAGGATAAATCTCACCAGGCCACTACCTGGAGGTAAACAATGGCTGCTAATGGGAATGAGAGACAGAAGAAGTCGGCTTTTAGCTAACACTTACACTTCTACTTCTACTAGCGTTTCCTACTGGAACATGCCAATGGCTGCTAATGGGGAATGAGAGACTGAAGAATTCGGCTTTTAGTTAACGGGCACGCTGCGAATTTTTTATTGTTCAACAACGCACAGGAAAAATCTCCCACGGGCACCACCTTGGAGGTCAAGATTAGGTACTAGCGTTACGACTGGTTACACACTACTACAACTACCAGGGACGAACGGGTGCCGCCTTAAGGAGCTTCGCCCCTAATAAAACACACAAGCGTAATGTGTACGTTTTCTTTTTTTTTAATTTTTAATGCGAATCGCAGTGAGATTCGATACTAATGTACCTTCGTTTCGCACGCGTTCGTGCTCTCGCGCTTTGCGTATCGTGCATACGCTACCCCTACATTTCCAGCGCTCATTAGGGTCATGTATCCTCCCCCGTCTAACTAGATGTTCCTGTGGCACACTGCTTGTCTCGCATCCGCACAAATGTCGCAGCTTTCGTGCTCAGTAATAGGTTGAAAGCTTATACCCGTGTCACACGGGCGCGCAAAAAGTCTTTTACGTAAGCGGTATTTTACTATGTTGAAAGACTTTTCATGAAGAAGCGTTCCCTCGCAGTCACACGGCACCGACGATCTCTTTTAAGAGGTTCCTTCCGAATGCGCTACCGAAAGAGTGGCGCTCGCTTTCAAAACAGAACCAGCGAAAAGAAAATTATGTATCTCGACAGAAGATGTCCAAATTTATTGTATGGCACGTTTGTTGACATGAAGTTACCAACTCCAGTTGAAAAAAAAAACGGTTCACGCAGTAGTATCTTAAGAAGCGTTTGCACAACTAGCGGCCTTTATATATTATTGTGGCAACAGTGGGCGTCTGTTTTCCTTGTTAGCGCTCTTGTCTGCCTCGCCATGGATGACCATACGGAGGAAAAAGTGACAATGGCAAGTCTTGTAGCTCACCATCTCTCTCTGGAAAACGAGGCAGACGCGGCGAGCAGACGCGGCGACGGGCTGATTGCACACCGACGTTCGCCTTTCCGCGCTCACTCGCGTCCATGCTCGCGTCTATGCGCACGGCCATAACCCCAACCCGTTCGCCATGTTTACGAGAGTACACAAAAAATGAAGTTTAAATGGTTTTCTTACGCTGTTTAGGACAAATGAAATTTATTTTATGCTGAGCCTAAGTGACGCCGTAATAAAGAGTTGTCGGTTTTTTTCACCACTTCATAAATGCTGGAGCCCACTGGTTTCGAGGCTACTCCTTTACCGCCGTGAAAGAGTTCGTCGAACGCCGTTACTAGAAAAGACCGCTTCTGAAAAGGAGATCGCTCTCTGTCGTGTGACAGCGCGCGGAACTCTTTTTCGGAAAAAGTCTTCTTGCTTAAAAGACTTTTTAGTGTCCGTGTGAAACGGGTATTATTGATCGACGTGTGCGCATTCGGCATAACTTGCAGAGATGAAGCACAAAGAACGCCGCCACAACACCGCTCGCGTCTCGGGAGCTCGGGTGGGTTCGGGCACGTCATGCGCTCGTGACATTGTGTGCGCATGACGTGTTCATGCGAATGCGTTATGTGATCCTACCACTCGCGTGCCGAATAGGGCAGGGAATGAATTTGGCTTGCGAAGGCTACAAGGGGCCAGCGGCAAGGGTTTGCAGCTCGCCTCCTCGCATCATGGTTCCGCGCCGCTACAAATTATTGTTTTTCTCAGCTTCTAACGGAACAATTGGAAACATTCTTGTGGCATAATGCTCTTTATTGGGCTCCGAAGAACTTCCAATATCTAACTAAAATTCGTTATGTCATCTGGTGAGGGGCCCTTTAAGAAACAAATGAAAACCGATGCAGCTGTAAAAGGTGACAGTAAGAATGAAAACCCACCATCTACAGCTGCGATTCAAACCCGGGCCGCTTGAGTAGGAAACGGGCATTCTACCCCTGCACCACTTCTGTGGATCCGCGCGCAACTCATAAACGACGACCCATTGCAGACTACCGATCGCAGTGCCACAAGCTGATTGGCCTTGTTTGGGATTCACTTTCTGTACATTGGTGCTGCGGCAGTTTCGAGACCTCCCCTATTCTAGTGCACTCGAATTGAACTGAATGTTGATGTTATTTCGGGTATCCTTGGGTATCTTATTAGCTATAAGCAAAAACGCTATCACCATATGTACATGTGATCCCATTTCATTTCTCTTTATACATCCATTTTTTTTAACTTTCTAATTTCCACATTAGAGTACACGTCACTAGCATACGAGCAGTGTATGTTCACTTGAGACCGAGCCAAGCAACAATTTATTCAAATGTTCTGATATACATTCAGGCTGAGCGTGTTTCAGGGACAAGAGGGCATGCTTTTAATGTCAACATGTGAAGCGATCTCTCACCGACGCGCGCAGGCGCACACCGTCTGCCTACTAATACCTATCCTGCTGCAACTCGTGTAGCAGTGCTCAGAAGATGTAGTTACAGCTGATACTGCTATGTATCCCGTTTCATGCATGTAGCACACAATGCTGGAGTGTAAAGAAAGATATATATGTATGCGTGCTTGAAGTTTTATTAAGATAATGTGCATATCAGCATGTTTCCTGGTGAGCATTAGTGCTTAGAAATATT
This sequence comes from Rhipicephalus sanguineus, assembly GCF_013339695.2. Taxonomy (NCBI): domain Eukaryota; kingdom Metazoa; phylum Arthropoda; class Arachnida; order Ixodida; family Ixodidae; genus Rhipicephalus; species Rhipicephalus sanguineus. Next base: position 96,568,459 of record NC_051178.1, read on the forward strand.
TGCGAGAGTCCTGAGAAATGGCGTACCGCAGTCGCTTCGTTGGGCTGAAAATTATAAACATAAAAGGAATACTTACCTAAAACTATGCATTAAATCAGCCTCTTACCACCTAGCCGTTAGCCGCACTCATTTTTTTGCCGTCGCTTAGAACGCGAGACGTGTATTCTTGATGCTAGACTTGATGCTAGATGTATGCTTGATGCTATTCTATTGATTATGCACTGCAATGGCAGAAACAGCTGCCATAAAAGTACATAGTTTAAACTTCATAGTCCAGCGTCTTATCTTGTCTATGTAGATTTCGCAAAGCCTTTTCTAAGCATTGAACAACGCACTAATCAATGAGATGTCCCGCAGGTCGTCCTTTCTATCCCTGTCTGAATGTATATTCCTCTGCCCTTTTTGTCTTTGTCGTGTGGTCATGTAGTTGACGCTGAGAAATTCAGGAGATGTCGCCTTGTGCTACTACCCATTTGTGCTACTACTTACCTAAGGATTGGATAATTTTTATCAACCTTACGTAGTAAAAACATCCAATTTTTATAAGATGTGAATGATGTCGGGCGCATAGACAGTAACATGGTATGAATGAAGTATGTGAATTGAATCGGCCATTAATAAAACACAGGCCGAACTGATGAGAATCAACATTATTACGGGGACATAAATAAAGAAAAAAATCACAGAATAATAGATTCCACAGAAATAGCAACAGCAGAGTACACAATTCCAAACCGAAATCCGCTGAGCAATTAAACGATGCAGCAGAGGCCATGAGTGGAATTCACGGTACGACAAAAGCGAGAGATAGCAGAAATTCACAGAAAAATTGCAGAGAGATAGTAGAGATTGACACAAAAACGCCGTAAAAAAGTGACACGTTTTTTAAAAAATAAGACAATGGTTGAGGGATCGCATAAGAATAAGTTGAACTGTGGAAGCTTCATAATAAATTTGGTCTGAAACAGAGCGCTGATATGCAGATACGCAAGTCAAGACGGGCACATGAGCAGTAGCGTCAAGGAGGAGCAGAAAGAAAGCAGGGGTTACAAGAGAGAAGCCGTCACGTGGGCAGTTCATTTCTTGGCCGCAGACATGAACCCAAAAATCTTCCACTTTCGCTTTATCGTTGCTGGCTCGCTTTGTTATTTCACTTCAGGTAGCCGGCTTTCGATTTGGCGGTGCGCCATATCGCTCAAAATGTTTCGCTTTAGAAAAAGGAGCACGCACACAGATTCGATATGGCTCGCTCTAGGATATCCACGACCGCGCCGTCATATCTTCGTAATTTCAAGAACTGACAGCAACGGAAAAAACATTGAAAGGATATCACTAGATGGTTTTACTCGTACATATAACTACAATATTTAGGAAGGACATCACTGCGAGGCGTTTGTGTGCTAATCTATGGAGTTATGGCAGATCTTTTAATAGTCGAGTTGCAAAGTCATTATTTTTTTGCTCAATTAAAGGCTTCAAAACACACAATTTTCATAAATTACGAAGCAAATTAAAGTCCTAGATATACAAATACTGCTGGGTGTGCTGCTGGATCTGAAGATTTTGTTGTTAATGCGACAAACTTAATGAATTTAGGTGGTGTCATTGAGAAGCAAGAATAAAAAAGGATTTCTTCTTTCTCATATGTTTCGATGGACAATCGTGCACAGATGTTTCCTTTCGCATAATGAAAAGGAAAACAGAGGCAGACAGCCAAGGATTAGCAACGCTGTACCAAGTTGTCAGCACAAAGGAAGTCACTAAGTGCGCAGCGGGAAACCTCGTCAAACATGTTGGTGATGTGAGGGCGTAGTGCCGGGTCTTCTGTCATGATTACACGATGACGCAGGATGACGCAGAAACTATCAATTAGGCCATTTCCTCAGTACGAACCTCATTATGCGCTTGTTACTCCGCTCCTTAAGGGAGCAGAAGAGAGGAAAAATGACAGAAAATTCACCCCCTGTTTAGTTTATACATTAGGTGGTTTCGGTAAAAGGTTCGCTTAGGATGCTTCTGACAACAGCCGTGTCCAGAAAGACAGCAATAAAGGAATAAAAAAACGAAGCAAGTACTAAAAAAACACAATAAACAAATTAAGGGAAGTATGCTTAAAGGCTCGATGAGTGAACATGAAATGGGGAGTGAGGTTCTTTAGCAACCACAATTAACCTCGTAGAGTTACCGCCGGATGATTCTTGAAGGCGACAGCCCTTAGTTTCTGCTCAAGTCGGTCAAAAGGTCGAACTTCTATGCTGAGAATGAACGGCACGTGAAGACAGGTTGATATGGGCATTTCTATTGTCACTGGCACTTCGCTTACCAAAGGAGTTTGAACCATGTTCTAGGAGCGTAGTGTAGGTGGTTTTAAGAAATGATGAATGAAGCAAATGTCTTGGTAGGTAACACAAGAAAGCGAAGAAAAATGACGCAACGAGGGTCTCATGGCCTATTGTGGTGGGAGTACTCAGTTTTAAAAGTAACTGGCCTTTTCGACATGCCTCTACTTCTGTTTTAAAGGACGGATTTAGGAGTACTAGAAAGTGATCATAACTGCAAAATGCCAACGAGCTGAGCTTCATAGGCTAGAAACCGACTAATAGAGGCATGCCGAAGAACATCACACGACGGCAAAAAACCAGCATCAAGACATTTTGTTGAAAGCCGAGATCGTGTTAGCCACTTTTTATAACAAAAAGAAAGTTCGATGATTGCACAGCAAAGGAAGATGCTTGGAAAGCTTGTTGAGCAGCAAGACTAGCACTAGTTATTAGGGGTGTGCGAATATTCGAGTTTCGAATTCGAATCGAATTGTTCTTAATCGAATAATTCGATTCCACTTTCGAAGAGCCAGTATTCGAAGTTGCGAATAATTCGACAGGACAAATATCTAAAACGCTACAAAGGCCAATGGTACAACTTGGTTAGGGTTTAGGGTGGCTAAAACTAACGCTAACGTCGCCGTTTTTTAAACTTTCACTGACATCCTGGTTCAAAAGCGAGCGCATGTTAATCTTAAAGGAGATTATGTCATTTCCACACGTAGAAAAACACATGAGAAAACTGACCAGTCCTTCGCAACTTCGCTCCCGAAACGAAGGCACGAACTTCTTGCGTAGTTCGGTCGCATATGCCGCAAGCGCCGTAAAACGACCTGACTTTGGCCTGCGAAACCCTCGGTGATTGGCTTTACATGTAAAAATTTGTCCACGCTGGGCAGTCGCCACTGACGTACTGCACCACTAGTTCAGAAACTCCAATCGTTCCAGCGTGCAGTTAACGCTGCTGTGAACGGGCGCTCGAAGACATTTGGGCACGGAGCACCCATGGCGATGAAGCACAACATGACCGTTGTCAGATGAGCCACGTTACGCGACCATAGGAGAAAAGAAAGACTTGCTACCGTACACCACTCTGCTAGGATGTTAGGAGTGGTGCTGCTGACTGGAATGGCGGGTCTTCTATCAACATGCCTGTGTGCCCTAAGCTGAAACAAAAACGACTCCCGAACAAGTGCATGATTAAGCTGTCAGCACGCCGTAGCGTCCCTGATTTTAAGTGCGAATGCACTTTATAAGCGACCCTGAATCCGCCGTCCCACAGCAACGGCGCGTGGAAAGGAGAGGAGCGTCTGTAGCAACGGCGCAGCGACGTCACACCCCACGTGACTACGCGCGCTCCGCCTCCTCACCGCGGTTTGCGCGGGCGCGCGCCCAGGGTTGCCATGTTTGGCTACTTTGCGCCAAATTGGCTACTTTTTCAGGCCGGTGGCGGCAAAAAAATCGTCTTGGCTACTTGGCTCCTTTTTGGCTACTTTCTTGTCTCCTCGATTTGAGCAAAATTATGAATATCTGGTGACGTCGCAGCCACTGGTGTTCGAGTGTATGGTGCCAAAACATGGCAGCCAAAGCGTGCACCCTGCTCCAATAACTGAATTTTCCATTTTGATTACGCGGATAATGAATTTTAATGAAAAGGATGGCGCTGTGGCTTAAGCAGGCGTAAGGTTCAATGGTCGAACATAACAAATATATTAAAAATGACTACACGTGTATAACCTGCCAGTCAAGCCGGCGTCGCGCTCACTAAACAATGCTTTTGGATGCCTGGTCGGGACTCAGCGGTAGCTGTTGCACGGGCCTGTTTTTGCAGATCACCCATTGCTGAACGTGGCTTTAAACCGAAATTGCACGTAAACAGGAATCGAAAGCGCTCCGCATCCAGGGCACTGTGCACTCATCGACATTAAAAATAGGATATCCGACATTTCAAGTGAGAACTGAAAAACCAGGACACGAGAGGAAAAGGCGGTAACACAAGCGCTCACTAATAACAGCTGTTAGTGAGCGCTTCTGTTGCCGCCTTTCGCTTTCGGGTCCTGTTTTTTTTTCTTTGGTACTCTCTTTAGAATCTCGTACCGACTCTCCCAACAAACAATCCTTCTTGGATATCCGACGAACTGCTTCTATCGTTTCTTAGACTTAACACGGACTGCGACTCTGGATTCGTCATCACGGAAGAAATTTTTGCGAAAGGGCTTCAATTTATGTTTCAATGCAGTAACTCATGCCGTAGACTCAATTTTATTGTCGCAACTTCTAGTCATTTCAACAAACGTCACGCAAGGCACGTGGACTCGTTGTTTTTCAACAGCGCGAACACTATGTCGTCATGTATGAAATGATTGCTAAATCAAGAATTTATGCTGAAATCTCCGGAATTACGATTTTGAATTGTTCAGGCAGCACATATTTACAATTTCGCCGGAAGGCTTTTTGCATTTAGTCATTTAAATACAAATGTAGAAGTGGATTTCACACATGCGTGGCTGCTTTTGGCTACTTTTACTGTCCTTGGCTCAAGTTGGCTACATTTTGGCTACTTTTTCCAATTTTCTGGCTATTTTTTGTATTTTTGACCTGGCAACCCTGCGCGCGCCGGCTCCGCAGATGCTCCGCACCGCTCTTCTAGGTGGCATTGGGTGCAGTGCTTCGCCGCTTCTTCTCTCGCCGTTCGCTCTCTCTCCTCGCTGCGCCCCACTCTCCCGTCCGCTGGCTGGGCGCCTCTCGAAATGTGTGCTCGAGACGCCGCTGTGAAGCGCCAGCGGTGCTGATGAATGTGTAAATAAATGGTTACGGTACAAATCCTCGTCTCGTCATTAATTTACGCCATTAAAATTACTGCGCCGTGTACTCTCGGCGCAAGAAATGCATTCGCATTTCCTCACGATTCCCTTCGGGGAGGTGGGGGCATTTTTTCCTTTGTCTTGCCGTAACTGGCGGTACACATTTTGTTTAAATATACTATTCGATTCGATATTTGATATTGTTGGCCACTATTCGGCAGTATTCGATTCGAATTCGATTCGACACTATTCGCACACCCCTACTATTTATTGCACATTGAAGGGCATTTCTTTCCTCGGTGGTTGTGGCCATGTGATAATTGAATAAACCAGACGCCATATTCAAATTACGCTAGCAAAATATCACGTGTAATGTAAAAAAACTCCTCATGCTACTTATTTTTGCTAATGCCTGACTATAACGCGTCCCTTCTAAAGTGTCATAATTGCGGGAGCAACGCGATAGAATGCCCAGCTCAGATTTGTCAACTTATGCCTCGTAGTATCTGCAGTACTCTTAGAAGTGATGCCATTGCCTCCAAGGTTCGACAGCGCTCCGCCCGATCAACAAGGCCATAATGACGCTATGAGCAAGCTGAGAAGGCTTGCATACCACGTTACGCAAAGATATCATACCGTAATATGTAGTAACATACCAACGAGCATTGCATAACGTCAGCGAGATTCCGCCATGAGGCGCTGCAGTTATTTATAAACGGTTACATGTCAGAAATGCGAAACCTGGCATCATGGGCCTTGAGAATTACATTCTAGCGTAACGATCATGACGTTGTATTTCACTATCTCCAAGCATAAAACCTTGTGCGTTAACTACAGCGTTATATTCACTTTTTTGTTATTTAATATATGAATGAGAACTTTAGCGGAAATTCAGAAGTGATCTTACATCGTAGAAGACAAGACAACGTGTCGAAATGTTGCCTCTGCCAACACCCCGTGTTCAAGTATTTTTCATCTCTTGAAGCTTCCATATTTACCTGAACTTGTGCCTTAATACAACTTCTACGAGCGTTCCAATTCATTTTTAACGTTGTTGACGAATAAAGAAAAGGCAAGAGACCATAAGCGTGCATATATAGAATACCCCAAAATACTCAGTGCATCATAGATACCACGAAGTTAAGGATGCTGCTATTGCGAAAACGAACTCTTAGGCAACAACAGACGAAACAGCAGTATCAACGTGATTGAAATGAGTGCTTTTACACCACGTGTTCCAGCGAACTAGCCCAGTTGTCGATTGGCATTAATAATTTTGCGGCTTTTTATGTTAAGCTCATACTCTGGCATCACCAAGATCTTACCAGACGCATTGTTTCTCCAGAATAACGGAAACAGAACAACAGAGCTGGGAGCGAAATGGTTTCCAAAGTTCCAGGTGTAGCTTGCGACCCCGTAACCGAAATGATCAACGAGAAAAGAAGTTTCCGGTAACTATCACACTGAAAAAAGAGCAAAGTGGGCGGCCTAAAACTACGCTAGATATATATTAAAAAGAGGCGGGTCATATATTGCAATGGCTTTCAAAGCTGAAGGAGAGGCGACGCCGCTGGCGCAAATAAAATGGGTTCCATTTTCTGTCTGCCTACGGGAAGCGGCCGCGAATCGAACAGCTTGTTCACTTTACACCCATGGTGTGATGACGCATTCTGAATTTTATATGAGTATCTTTTTACATCATTTCTGGGACGCTTGGTCAGCCTTTCTTGAAGACATGACATGGTCCACGTGCTTTGATTCCCATCCGCTGTGGGTGATGTTTTTCACCGTATGGTCGGCCAGTGCGGTCGTTTTGTCTGTTAGGAAGGAACGGCAATTTGGAGCTAGTTGAGATTGCCGAAATACGGAAAGTTTCGCACATTTTCTATGCCGCGTACTCATTTTACATGAATAAAGAAAATGATAAAGCGAAGAACACTGCTGAATTACCGTTGTTTCCTCGTTTTATTGAAAAATCCTATGTGCGCCGGAAGCGAATCAGAATAGAGAGGCTTGATGTGGCAAAATATATAGGGCACCGCGGCAGGTAATTTCCGTAAACACGGCTCGCATACTTATTCTTTGTTCCTGCGACTCTTGCATGTTGTGCTAATACGTAAACACATTCATCTTTCTCCATTAGCCGGAAATGTGAACAACATGAATTAAAACTTTAAAACGAAGTGCGTGGTAGAGAACACTGTAAATTAGGAACATACATGAGCTTCGCCACTGGGCGTACAGGCTTTGTTCTTTTTAATTTGGAGATTTCAGGTTTTTAAGTCAGTACCTTCCTTTCTTTTGTTATTTTTCGTTCTTATAGCGTATAGGTGAAGATCTCATAGAAGACCTCGAAGAGTAGAGTAATGTATCTACTTTTGTCCTCTATGGGGTATATATTAGTAACTCGCGAAAATTAAGGAACACGAAAATGCAGTACGTGAATATTCACTGGTGCTCCCGAATGAAAAGTCAGCTGTGGAGAATTTGCTCGCACGGGACGGCTGTCTTAGCTGGCTGCGGCTCTTTTTTTTTCGTGGTGGTGTCGTAGTGCTTCAGCTTACAGTTCCGAGAGGTATGTCGAAGTTGACTTGCTAGTACAAAGTATCTCAACATGCCCACAGCTTTTGGACATTGCGCGCCCCATCAGCCGTAAGCTGGGCTTCATTACGATACATCAGCGTAACTGAACGAGCAACGCATTGGAAGAATCATATTGTAAGGATCCTCTTAGATTGGACAACCTTTGTTGTGATGTGGAGATTCCGGAGGTGTATTTCTGTCAGTAAACCCCTCACTGACGATCTTAGCTGTAAGTTGCCTACTGGTAAAAACGGCGTCTTTGCAGGGAATTAAAAACTGTTATATCCAAGAGAGTAAGCTGGTGCTTAAGCAGACACCAGCACCCCATAACAAAGAAAGACTACGAATATCAAGGACGCAAATGAAAACTCCGGACAAGAAAAGTATACGTATACAACGTGACCACTCTCCCCTCGATATCACGTTTTCGTCATACGATCGAACTGCCAAGAGGTGATCCGGCTGGGAATGAGCAACGCTCGATAGCTCGACCGTGAAACTTTAAACATCTGAAATAGACCGTATGCGAGAGACAAGCTCTGCGACAAACATCCCAGCGCGAATCCAAGAAATCATGCATGTTTCAACGGTTCCCAGGAATCTGCACAAGAACTATCAAAAAGGAGAGTGACAAAGCAGAGCGCACACACCCCGAGGAAGTACAAAAGCCACTTAAGCATTTTGTGCGCAGATGCGGCATCGCATGCAACAAGAAACACCGAATTGGCAACCAACGTTCTCGACAACCACGGAAACGTTGTAGAGCGTCATCGGATTCTGGGGCGAGCACTGCGAAGGGCAAGAAGTTAGCCGTAGCATTTGGTTGATCGTGATAAGATTCCATAGAGAGAGCGTTATAATCTTACATGATCTTTGATAGCCTTATCAAGCAACATGTCTGTTATTCCAGAGGCGTAACATTGAAAGCCACACCTCCAATTATAAGAGGAGCGAACAACCCTTGCAGAGAAATAAGCCGCAGTAGGGCACACACACACACACACACACACACACACACACACACACACACACACACACACACACACACACAACGCTGAGGAAACCCATCGCTGCCGAAACGCGTTAGTAACGTTTCGAGCCGAGGAAGCATTTGTGGACGTTTAAATTTCCCCTTCGTGCAGCCAATGGAAAGTAATCCCTGTATGAAATAGTAGAACCTACGAAAAGATGATACATGTTGCCCTGTGTCAGCGTTTTATTCCAGATAAGGTAATCCGGATTTCTGTGTCGCAGGCCCGAGAAAACGCGCGTAAGCCACTAGCATTACTTTGGCAGTTAGCCCCTCGTCAACTAGGGTCAGCAGCGGAAGGCGCCCGTTCCACTCTCAAGCTGCGATACAACGACGCATGTGAAGCTCCTATGCTTGACCCGCAGATGTTTACCACGCTGGGGTCCCACCATAAGGAACTAATGGCGCAATTTCCGGCTTCCTGCGTGGTGGGGCACCAAGCAGCTGCAGGAGCAGCGTAAGAGACGTTGGACGTCGAGCTAAGCTTTGCGGTTTATTCTCTTTACCAACGTCTTGACGTCTTCTAAGTGACATCCAAGAGTCGGTTCTGTTAGCACTGTGCCATCACCTTGCTCTCCCCACCTGCAACACCACTTTCTCTTTTCGCGGCACCCTAACACACTTTCGCTTGTATCGTGCAGTATCGTTATGTGTAAGAAGCTGAATGAACCGATGTATTGTCCGGGTAGTCTAAATGATGCGCAGTGTTTCCTCAGTATCTTAGTGACCTGGGTATAATCGTTATAGGATTCGAACGCATCAGTAAGAAATTGCTGTTCTCCAACATGAACATCAAGTAGTTTTACCGGCGTAAACTGAATGCAATCCTGGTTTTCACAGTTCTGCGTCGTACTTCAGATACGTAGCGTAACAGCGCTGGACGGGAACGTCAACAGTGGGCGCAATAAATAAGGCCTGCAGGGAGAGCGAAATGGGGATGAGAGACCCGTGCGGTCTCTTCGGAGGAAGACCAATTCTAGTTTTATCCTCGTCGCCTGGCCTCGGTGTAATTTATTGGCTCCAGCAAGAGATCGCCGCGATGCATATTTGTCTTATTGGTGAACATCATAACTGGTAGTGCAGAAGCGTGCAGCTTGAAGAAAATGGCTATGCGTTTACACAAGGTACATAAACAAATAAGTCACAGTTTTGCTTCTAGGGCGAAGGAACCAATGCGATATCAAGAAATTGAAATGTCACACGAAGAACGATAAGCAGCTAGAAGCTTTCTGGGGGCTGCTGAAGCTCAAAGGACGCAGAAACAAACACACACACACACACACACACACACACACACACACACACACCACACACACACACACACACACACACACACACACAACGCGTGCGCGTAGTAACAAGTGTCACAGCTCGCCACTTAAATCGCTCTGCTCAACCACAAAGAAGGAGGCACGAAATGAATGCACAGTTATACATAGGACGAGCGCGAACTGTCACAGTCCTTACTTCAACTAACGCTTACTTTGGCTCTTCTAGCAAGCACATCACTCCTTTCGCAAATGCGGCCGCTCAGCGAGCAAAGTGGCCTTCGTGTGGTTTATAGCTTCAACGCAAACTTTGCGGTGAAAGCACTAGACGTAAAAAACTCCCCCTAAAGAGATAATTACGCTAGCATGGTTGACCGCGCCCTGTACGACAAAGTACAAGTCGAAGGCGCACATCCCAAGTTCAGCGACACACAAGGCAGTTTTAGAATTGGGGACTCAGGAAATTTGCGAGACGCCAAGACGCACGCGCAGAACGCCAGCCACTCTCGGCCTCTTGCGCTCCCGTTGTCCCAAGACCCGGCAGCGCCTTCCTTTGGGCGCCAATCAAAGCCGCAGAGCGCTCGACCTCAATAGAAGAAAAAAATTGCGGGACCCTTAAGCTTCGCCTTTAAGAGTTGAACGCGATAGTGAAATCCGGCCCCTAGTGCGCATTTCAACCACTAAGTGCATACTTATTAATGTGTATTGTTACACACACACGCACACAGACACACACATGCACGCGCGCGCGAATGGTACAGGTTTTTGATCTAAAGCAAGAGTCGCATGGCCTGCAAGATACACGCCGCGCGCTCGCCATCTCGGAGGCCATGGAGAGTCTCACAATGACTCACAGATGGCAGCACAGTATCTAGCGTTTGCTCTTTGCTTGATCGACGCCTCCTCTGGAAAGCCGGCGTTGGCTTGATATGTTTTCCGCTAGATGAACATAGTTCCTCATTTTTAGAGCTGTTTGAGAGTTCGTGTGTGTTTTTTGCGGCGATGGCTGCACTATCCCGGTCTTTTTAACGCGATAGCGTTAAAGAGCTCGTATCGCAGAAATTGCGCTGTCGGCGTCGGGGCCGTTGGTTGTGAGCGAAAAATCATCATCATGTCCGTGACCGAAAAATCGAAAAAGCTGCAAATAAAATACATAATAAAAATATTGGGTCCGAATGAGAATCGAACCCAGGCCGTCTGCGTGGCAAGCAGGTGTTCTACCACACAGCCACGCCTCTGCTTGGAGCTGCACTGAAAGTAACTTTCATGCTTCCCAAAAATACGCGTCCTGTATACAGGTGTCACAGTACGAGATGTAATATCGCAGTAATATTGCGTGGTACAAGTGTACATTGCCATAGGGCGTCACACCATGCCAATATCATAACGACTTCGTGGTTTAAAGACAGCCACCCATTCGCGCGTATTCTCTTAAGACCACGTAGTGGGTGCATCGCAACTTCGAAGAAGTTTCTCGCGCATAATTGCTCCTGGTTTAAAGCATGCTGCCCATTACATAAGGCACACGCCTTAGTGGGCGCATTCTGTTAAACCCTCGTAGTGTTCGAACTGCGCAGTAGGAACAGAATATCGCTATCGCGTTCAGCTTTTAAAGGCGAAGCTTAAGCGTCCCCCAATTTTTTTCGACGTAGTTTGATGGCCTCCCAAATGCGCCTACAAATCGCCGAATGTGCTCGTTTTCGTCGTGACACCTGTCGAACAAAATATGTTAAGGAGACTCCTTCCACTACGTGGCATTTTGTAGTGTTTTTTTCCGAAGCAGCTGCAAGTAACACCGTGGCTTTGTGGTAGGACACCTGCTTGCCACGCGAACGGCCCGGGTTCTATCCTCAATGGGACCGAAATTTTTATTCTTTATTTTATTTGCTTCTTTCTCGATTTTTTGCTCACGGACGATTTCTCGCTCACAACCAACGGTGCCGACGCCGATGGCGGAATTTCTGCGACACGAGCTCTCTAACGCTATTGCGTTAAAAACTTGAACCATCTCCCCGAAGGGAACCCTGATGGGATGCGAAGCAGCAGTCGTGCGCACGGTGTTGACCCGGTTGAAACGGGCGTCGACGCGGGTGCTGGAAGAACGTTTGAAGCGAAACTCGGTGTAGCGTCGGTCGAGGGGGACGCTACCGCGTCTTCCGGCGTCCTCTCCATCGCAGACAAATGAGCCGAAAGAGTGTTTCCACTCGACGTGCGGTCGAGCGTTGCGGGCGGTGGAGAGGGGGAAGCGAGAGAGAAGTGACACGTTCAGAGGTGTTGCGAGCGGGCGGAGCAGCCGGCAGCTGCGGCGAGCATGCTGCGGGTGAGGGAGAGAGTGACGTCAGCGCGCACCTGCGAGGGAAGCATGCGAGGGGAGCGTGACGTCAACGCCCAGCTGTGGCGTGACCTACTTGTCAACGTTCCAACACCTACGTCGAGGGGAACGCGTTGCGGTGCATTCGTACGGACGCACGTAACGTACGGCGTTGCACACGTGAGTGCTGCTTCGTATCTAAAAAAGGAAAGCGCTTGGTAGTGGCACGTGAAGCCATGGCTCGCGTTCCCTGCGAGCGTCGATTGTGGCCACTAAGATAAAACGTTATTTTAAAGACGATAGTCTTTCTTGGGGAACTGTGTTTACAAAAATTTATTAAACGCAGAAATTTTGGTCTGTCTTTCTGTTTGTCTGTCTGTCGCCCGATTCAGCCACACGGCCAAAGTTGAACCATCTGCTTACCGCCCACCCAGCTTGAACTGGTACGGCTGTTCATACCTGTGAACGTTGTCGATCAAAAAGTAAATATTACGCATATCTGAGGCGCAACATCACTAGGTAAGTAATCGATGGTGTGTTCCTTTACTAGAAAATACATAGATACGTAATTCTAAAGACCCTGGTTTCTTACGCTGTGCTGAAAATGCGGCTGCGCTGAACACGCTACGCGCCGACGAAAGCCCTCTGCCACGGCGGAAGGAAAGAACTTTCCTCCTCCGTGCCCTCTGCACAAGCTCGTTTCCCGACGTATTGCCAGATAGCACCCATATCTCACGCAGCGTAGAGTTACTGCATATGCTACCTTTAGGTAGCATAGTTGCGCATCTGTCTTCCAAACGCCGCTAGCAACCATGCATTGCGGAGAAGCTGACGCTTGGGCCAACTTGAACTGGTATAGCGCATTACGGGGAAGAAGAAACGGCCGAGCAGACCGACACAAGAGGACAGAGCGCTAACTTCCAACTGAGCTTTATTGTGAAAATGCATCAAATATGTAGACTTGCGCAATATATGTAGACTTGCGGGTAATTGTGACAGAGAGAGGAACATGGCAAAAAACTGGCATTATTTCTGCAAGAAAATCTCAATTTGCTCACCATTGATTACCCCTTTTTAATTAGGAATTCAGACATTTTGGTTAACTTTCTGGAACAGAACGACAGGGGCTTAAAAGCATTTTCTGTCGATATAAAAGATTTGTATTACTCTTTGCCGCATGGGAAGTTGTTAGAGTGTGTTGACGTTGCCATTGATTCATTTGATGCTGTAGCCTTCCAGAATCTTACGGGTGTCCATAACAGTAACCTCTTAGAACTTCTGTATTTTTATATCAAGTCGACTTTCGTATCTTTTAATGATCGTACATATATACAGAATAGCGGTGTCCGCATTGGGTCATGCCTCACCCCGATACTTAGTGACATTTACCTTGCATATCATGACCGATTGCTGATGAGCATGCTTGACCAAAATATTGTCGCCAAAGTATGTCGTTACGTAGACGACTTTTTGATTTTCATCGACTGCAATGACGCCACCTGCCAGCACCTAACCGACGATATTGTAATGACTTTTAATGAATGTTTTAAACCGCTTTTATTGACTCATGAAATGCTAACTGACAACAGCTTACGCTTTTTAGATTTGAATTTGATTCTTTCACCTGACCATGTGTGCTGGCTCTATGAACCTAGAACTGGAAAACCTCTTTTACCCTATGACTCTTCCCATTCCAAGTTAGTTAAGCGAAGCATCACAAATCTTTGTCTCATCAACCATCTTAGGAAATCATGTCATCATGTCATGCAGCGCAGCTTTGCAGCTCAAGCTGAAAGGCTTTTGAGTGCCGGGTACCCAGCTATCCTACTGGCATCTATAGCTGAAAAGCTATTGAAAAAGATGAAAAAAGACTGCAACTCCAAGGTTAAACCGGAATCTAATGACCGAAAAAGACCCGTGGTTTTGCCCTACGCGCATGACATTTCCCACCGACTAAAAAAGATAGGGGAGAAGGTCAGTGTGAAAGTGGTGTTTTCGGCGCCTGATAAGTTACAGCGGCTTTGCAAAGCAGTCAATCCCCTCAAATCACGCGCCACTGTTTGCTCAACTAAGCACAAAACGGGGCGCTGCCTTAATGAAAGGCTAAAAGAGCACCATTATAATGTTAACAAAGCAATTCAGGGCCACATTGGAATTCACTGCCGCGATTGTGGATGCTCCCCTATGTTTGATCAATGTGAAGTAGTAAGAAAGCACCCGTCACAAATCACTCGAGAGATTATTGAAGCGCATTGTATAGCACGAGCTGGCATCAGATGTATCAGCGCCCCTTCTTTGGCTTTATCTGAACATGAAGTGGCCTTCCTTAATCAAGGAAACCGTCTATGAATCTGTGGCGTGTGACGGTGCGATGGTGTGTCTAATCTTGGCGTTGCGTTAGGGTGTTTTTTGTATGCTTGCGCAAGTCTGCATATTTGATGCATTTTCACAATAAAGCTCAGTTGGAAGTTAGCGCTCTGTCCTCTTGTGTCGGTCTGCTCGGCCGTTTCTTCTTCCCCGTAATGCGCTATACCAGTTCAAGTACGTCGAAACAACTCGCCCAATCTTCAACGCTTGGACCAGGTTTTGTATTTTACGATGGCGCCGCTGCAGCGAACTGGATTGACACTGGTCATTCACATTAAAGTAAATCACCGCTATTCGACACGCCAGACATGTAGACCGGTGACCCGGTAGGCATGTCGCCTGCAAAAACGGAGTGAGTCCTCGCGACATAGCCATGGCTGCTAGCTAGCCCTATGCGCAACTCTTCTACACAAAGGTAGCATATACAATAACTTTAACGCAGCGCTCATCTATCTATTTCGGCGACATTTTCAGCGAAGCACGCAGATACGCGGCCAATTTTTTGCTCTAGTTCCTGAGGCTAAAATTACAGCGCAAAACGCACTTCTTTGTCCTTCATTCTAAAAAGACAGGACGTGCAAACACTGACACAAGAAAGAAGTCAGGACACCACAAGCGCTGAGTGAACACTTACCAACTAGCTCAGCTCTCTGTTATTTTCAGCTTCTTTGTCCTTCTTACTTCTTCTTTGCTTCTTTGTCCCCTCACCCATTTGAATATAATTTCATGTCTTCGCGTACCTAATACACTATCATTATTGCTACATGTTTTAGTTAAGATGTGTTGTTGTGTGCACATAAACGGTAAGTTTGCTTTGGTAGTATATATGCATTGGCGTATAAAAGAATGGAGCAGTTGTTAGTCAGTGCTTTTGTCATACGCCTTTCCTTCGTGGGTGTCGTATGCGTTCGCGCTGCAATTTCAACGTCAGGATTCTGGTCGCGGTGAAAGATGTATACTGTGATTCTGTTTCAGCCGTCTCGTTTCTTCTCTCCTGTGGCGTAAGCCCACAAGAGCAAAAGCGTGCCCACTAGCTCGCGCGACCACGAGCCATAGCACGCTCTTCTTTTTCCGTGGCCGACTGGCCACGAGTGCCGTGGCGCTACAACCCCAAAAGGGAAAACTAGCGTGGGTCACCAGCAATACGATGAAAATGAATTGCGGGCAACGATGCGGCATGGCCCGCGTCTCGCACAATTTTGATTTCGCTACGTGTCGCGTCCCGTGCGTTTCACCAAACGTCACGTGCGTTTGTATTCTGCCGTTAGTATCCCGGAGAGCGAATGAGGCATAGCGTAACTGTCTAAGGCAGCGAGCTGCGGAGCGAGGAATCGCGGGTTCGAAACCGGGTCGAGCGCTTCAGAATTTTTTTCCTGTGAATAATTTTTCTTTGTTTTTATTTATATATACGCTCATATACATATACGGGGCATGATGACGACGGCAAAGGCAAAACTCCGCCGAGAGTGTCTATATAATTGCTATCGCAATAAAATATTCAGCAGATCCCACGAACGTTGGGAATCGATGTGGTGCGAAGCATGCAGCATGAAGGTGACTGTGGCGCAAGTTTTTTACATTGAGTGCAACATTACAAAATGATGTTAAAGATGTGTGCAAATGATATACGCATACACATGTTGAACAGTCACACATCACCTGTTATATAACTAGAGACCGGATTTTGGGCAAATACCTATCTTGTTCCTTGCGCTCCTATTGTGCCACTTTGATATATGAGCACAAATTAGAGGTTAAGAAAGGCTTTTATAGTGTTTTTATAGTGCCTCTGAATGCCTATTTTTGACGTTTGTGCCTAAATGCTCACAAATGCCTATAAATGCCTATTTTCAAAATTGGCACTTGTATTAACACTATTTAGCCTCAAGTTGCGCAGCCGGGAGCACTTTGAGACCGTTATTCATGCTACCGCGCAATACTGACTGTTCGGAACTATGGGGTACAACCTAGTCCTGTAGTTCAACGAACTCCCGGAAACAACTGCCAGCAGCCGTGAAGTGGGACATGCACATTCGCCGCCGCAGAGACATGGCGTGCGCGGTTCGCGAATGCGAGACAGTGTAGAGCGGCCAGCAGAAAATAGAGTGAAGAGCAAAAAAGAAAGGAAAACATGATGTCAACGCGGCTTTTGTTTTTGTATGTTGACTTCTAAGGTATCCACTGCCTCAGCGTAGCGATACATTTTATTTCGGAAGGAAGAGGGGGGGGGGGTTCAACCACACTCTGTGTATGTTCGTGAGTGCGCTTGTATGCATGCGCGCATAATACGCATGCAAAGCTGAAAAGTTTCAGGGGGGAGGGGTGTGGAACCCCCTCTCCCCTCTGGCTACGCCAGTGATTCACTGGGGGAGACATTGCCTCCACGCAATTCGACCCGGACAATAGGAGGAATCCCTTACTTCTGGTGTTTTAGCAATCTGGCTATCTGCTCGTGCTCTGCCCTTCTCGGCCGAGAAGACACCCAGGAGTGTGTTGATTCGACAGTGAAATCTTGACTCACCGTGCAAAACACGGGACAGACGTGTTCTGCGAACCGTGCAGGACGAAGCACATTGCACGGCTATGTTCAACTGTTTAACGCCTTTGTGCCGTCTTAAGCGATAACATTTTTTTTGTTTACCTTTCGTAGATAGAGCACGCGCACGTCTTCGTTTTAAGTTATTTGCATTTATGTGAAAATTCACTGTGCCTATATTTACCATTTTGGAAGCCTAAAACGTTGTTTTGCCGGCCTATTTATGGCGACTAAAACGAGCTTTTTTAGTGCCTAAAAATCCAGCCTCTATATATAACCACTCGTTTGCAGTTGCATTACGATGCCAACAGCAACATGGGTAGTAACAACACTAGACGCCGTAAACTGATATGTAGTACTTATACTTGTTCGTTATGATGAAGAACGCACGAAAGTTTCACGAAGCAGTGTCCGTGTGCAGAAGGGGTTCTAGAGATTTCTCAGGTGGATGGCGGCAAGCGGAATGTCTTTGTTATTGTAACTGATGTGAAAAACACAGATCTCGTGGATACCACTGCTTGGTTTGGTATGTGGTGTCTGGCTGCCGTCTAAATGCGATGCGGCCTACGTTGATGTTGCGCATCGGCGTGTTTTTATATGTGCCCATGCCTGCGCGCCTGCAATGAAGCCGCTTGCTGTGGACAACACAGTAGGCTCATCGCTCCAGGTTTCAGAAAGTGATAACACGCATGCTGGTGTGAGCAGAGCGTCTTTTTCGAGGTCGCGCACATTCGCGTGCACAGACTGTACGTTGAGAGCAGCGAGCTTGAGCTGATTGTTGTGGGTGCGGCATCGAATGAGGGTGGCAGCCCGGTCCAAGGCAATGTCTAGAGACCTGTTTGCTAGCCGGGTCATGTCGTCGACAGACTGTCTGTCGATAGAGCTGGTGACATGTCGCAACCTGAAGTCACCTTTTGCGTTGGTGAAGTATAAGCTGAGGTATAAGTTGCATGCCAGAAGTGTGCGCCTCCAACCTCTCCCCCAAAATTATAATCATTTTTTGCCATCTCTCTTTTTCTATAACGCAGGGGAATACTGCATAATATAAATGATCTTTCACGTCCATTGATAACCTTTCATTTCGGCGAAGTAATAAACCTATCATTTTTATACATTGCGAAGATGGTTGTACGAAACTCACTTGTTCGAGCATTCTTTGATTTTCTGACTGCAACATTCAAACAACAAGCGGTTAATTTCAGACAATGCCTAGCTAAGTTTAGGCGGACGTTGAAACGCGATGCGAAGTTTTGCTCCATTGGAGATGCCTCGAGTCACAGCGAAAGATTTAGCAAAACCAAAAGACGTTTGATTTCTTTGCGTTCATATCAGCCATTCGCTTAATGGGCCAGAAATGTTCGCTGGACGGGCAGTTGGCTACCAGAGAGGAGGAAGAAAATAAAAAAAAAGTAGTTAAACATTTCGGACTTAGTTGCAGGGTTAGTGGTTTGCTCTGGTTTGCAATTTTGTGTCACCTCTGTGTCTTGTGCTGAAGTGTTTCGCTATTCACACAGCTTCGCAGAGCGTAATGACTCCTTAATTTTATTGAACTTCGTTTCCAACGCAAAATATGTAGTGGCTCAACAAACGTACATCGAAGGCGCGCCTGTACTAGCATGCACTCCCCAGTAAAAAGGCACTCCAATGATCGAGCGTCACGAAACACGGCAAGGTTTTTCGCAGATAGGCCGAAACACAACCACGCGTTTGCTCCCGCACTCACTTCACTTTGCACCCTTCGAGAAAATAAATTGCATTGAACTATGTGATTCATAAGTCTAAATACTCTAAGTTTAGTGTTAATGTAGCGCTAATTTTGTGTTTAATGTACCGCTAAGGTAGTTCTCGTGTGGGTCATGGTGTAGTTCTAAATACTGCACTAAATCCTGCGCTAATTTTCTTTTGTAGGCGCTGGTGTATTTCTAAAGTCTGCGTTAATGTTGTTCTTCTGTATGCCCGGCTGGTGTATTTGTAACTTTCGAAGTAAATTCTGCGCTTAATGTAGTTTTCATTTAGCTCTAGGTAGACTTCTATATCCTGCGCCTAATGCAGCTCCATTACTATGAAACCTGAGCAAGCGCGTAGCACGGGCAAAACAGCGATTCTCTTGGCAATCGCGCGCTTTCCGAGTTGGTGGCACTCTCTTGGGCCGCTCGGGTCGGCGCCGGGTGTTTCAGAAACATATTTCGCGATTTTATTAAATGATTGCCACTGACTTCGTTATTTCTTATTTTATGTTATTTTAGACCTGGTTAGTTTATTTTTCGCCGCTTTTTAGCATTGTTAGCCTTTTTTAGGCCTGCATTGACCACTGCGTGACCATGCGACATGAGACAGTGTATGGACACAAACCTGGCCCCTAAAGGGCTGCATACGAAAAATCAGAACTGAGCCATCAAAGTTCAGTTCAGTGACTAGGTGAAGCTGGTTCCCAAGTACTGTCCCTAGGCATTTCCTCTCCCTGACTGTCAGTGGAGGCGCCACTGCGACGCGGGCCGTTCCCACAGTGTTTCTCTATAATGCAGGAGTGCTTCTATTAACTGTGATTGCGTAAAACGCAGCGCCATTGCTCGAGCTTGTTTCCTTTATATTTACCCACCGTTATATGAAGCCTTCCGAACTAATATACAAATGACGCTCGGCCTGGGTGGAGACTACAGGCGCGTCCGACGTGTCCTAAAGAGCCCCTTGCCCAAAGCCGAAGGTAAAAGACACGCACGTGAGATTAGACGCAGGCTCATATCACATAATCTGCGCTATATCCTGACATTTCCGCTACACCGGAAGGCAGAGCGGCTCACACATACCACTGATAACGCGTGAGGTTTTGAAAGTAAGGTACTCATCGTGCGAACCATTGCATGAGGCTCGGAGTAGTAGGGGTCTGCGCATTATATATTCGACCATCTGCGGTTCTATAACTTCGCCTAAATCTAGGTGCCTGGGTGTCCTTTGCATTTCACCCGTCGAACTGAGGCTGCCGTGGCGGGGAATCAAACCCACGCACTAGAGCTGAGCAGTGCGACGTCATGAGCACTGAGCTACCACATCGGGTCGCACATAACCTCTTCTTATCATACAATTCATAGGCCTTTACGTAGCAAATAAAGTGCATGGTCGTTTCGATTCGCACATTTTGTGTGCTGACAGAAGATAGGACCAGTGAAGCGCAGCTATCAAATTGTCCATTGGCCATATCATAATGGTGCATGCAAAGAAAGTACACTACAAAGAAGAAAAAGATACAGACAGAAATAATATGCTTGAAGGTTCTGTAAGGTGGATGTACATATATTACGCATCATTCACCGCCTATTGTCAATTCGTCCGGCGCACATTGTTTATGCGTATTCACCACAAAGGTCAGACGTTTACAGTCATTCGAGTTTCATGTCAGAGATGACATATCGCAAACTAGGCTGAAGCTGAAATATAATTTCAATTTATTACCAAAGCCAGCACCTAGCTGAATAACGGCAGCAAAGTATAACCTGCACTTTGTGCAAGTCGCATTGGATCAATTACTGTTGTACAGCTATCGTTTCTTTTCTCCTCAAGTCTCCAGGTCCGCAGTTAACATTGCTCACTGTAAAGTTATCAGGCATGGAGCTGCATTAGTGTGGCTGGTTACCACAATTCATAACAAAATAAATTGGACTCATAGAACTGATAGGCCTTCACATATAAAGAATGCCAGTTAACAAGGGTGAAAAAAGGAAGCTATCTTGATGTCGAAGACGAACAGCTCGCTTGTTTTCCCTCCTAGTAATGGTGCCAAGGTATGCGCATCGATCAAGAAAAACATTTATCACGATAATCCGACGTATGTAATGTACGCATGGATAAGCAATGAGCCGCGACAAACCATCATCATATAGGGATGTTTGATAATCCGCTATAATGAAATACGCGTTCCTTCTCACTTCGAACGACCCACCAGGAACATCCCGCGTGGGAAACCACAGGGCAAGGATGTTTGCTGTGCAATTGTTCTTCGCTTGGAGCAGAGGCGGTGAGGCGGCTGGATGGGGAATGAAAGGAGCAGCGGCAGATCCGACGAGGTTGGGGATGTCCGCAGACCTATCTGCCAAGGGGAATTTGTGCGCTCGGGCAGGGAAGGCCTTCGTCGGATTAGTACCATGCACCCACAACTAGAACGAGCTGCGCGTGAATTCTGATGCCCTCGACATCGTTCCGTCTCCTCCTGTCAACACGACGTCGAGAAAGGCCCGGTCTATATCTCCCTGAGGAGGAACACTTAAACGCGAGCATTTAGTGAAGAGAGCCTTTTCTCTCCGATGGCCCAGTTTTGTCGTACTGATGCTGAGTTCTTTCATGCGAGTGGTAATTTGCCTTGGGGAGCGATGATTATCTCACACCTCCAAGCGGATATTAACCGTCGACGGTGATTCCTTGCGATCGTGGTGTTCAAGGAAAGCCCGAATTATGCGTGATGGGAGATGGAAGTACGCCGGGAATGCAACTTGGGAAACTACGACCTAACAAAGAAAGCATTGCGAGACAAAGAAAAATTCAGAGACTCGAGATAGAAACAGTAATGGACGTACAGTACAACTGGAAGTTTTTGGCCATGGAAAAAAAAAAACGGCACGAGCTGGTAAAACGCGTCTAATTCAAACAATTGTGGCGTTACATGAGTGTGTATCTGTAAATAACAGGAAGGTTGCGACAACAGTAGGGTGTTGTTCACATGACCCTCCATTCGTTCTACAGCGAAAAAATACTGTTTCGTTTCGACCTCTGCCGATGCCAATGGCGCTACAGTATGACGTAAGCTGTTGCCACGGAGAAAGAATACTTGAGGAGGATAATCTGCTAGGCCACCGCAGCCTGTGAGGGTGGTGCGATAGTGTCACGGAGGAAATGCGGTTTTCGGCACAGCACGACAGATGACACTTCCGGCGGGTTGTCATAGTTTACATGTGCTTCAATGAATGTGACGCGTAAAAATTGCGATACCGCCTCGTATCTTGTAACTATTCCCAGATTTTTTGTCTGTAGCGTGAATAACTAATAGTGAGATACATTTGAGCTGCAGTTATTAATAGATACTGCCCTAATTATATGCCGTACAGCGCTTGAAACGAGCTACTAGTAGCGGTCCCAGAGCAGACGACGTCTGCCGCATGGACAACTCCGTCGCTCGCATGTTGTGCTTATGAGTACATAAATCGCCTTGGGAGAACAAGCATTCGCGATCTGCAGACATTGTGTCCCTCTTTAACGCTCTGGCGGACTTCAGAGTTCCGCTGGTGGCGCGAGCCTCTCGCTCGCTAAGCGCGCTATTCATGCCTGAACAAAGGCGAGCGCTTTCCGTGATTTCCATCTGCGCTCCCGTATGATGGGGCGGAATTGTGTGGAGCGGAAATGCAACAGTGGCTACGCATCCTGCAGGAATTGCCTGAATTGTCCCGAGTGACCTAGTGATGTTCGAAGTTTGAATGTTCGTGCTGTACCACCGAATGGTCAAGAGCTCACGACCCCTGACTACGTTTGTGAGAAGCTATTATCGAAGCGACACATAAAGAGACGGTGGAATAATGGCGAAAGTTTCAAATTGACGTACAGGATGCAGAAATGGGCAAAGTGCATTCAACGCATTTTGTTTTTAGCAGCGACCCCAGCGTCGTCAGACACCTAAAGAGATACTATAGCAGGAACTATTTGTTCCAAGCATTGGCTACTCATGAATGTATGAAGTGAAAGCAGTAATAGCAGCAACTGAAATGCGAAATGATGCTATGTAGATTCGAAGGAATAATATCTGAGATATCGAGTTCAGGTTGCAAAAATATTTAGTTCTCGCGTTCTACCAAAATATTTCGCACGTGTGGTTTCTCTTTGTGTTACATCTTTATTCCGGTTTATTCCGGTTAATTTACCCAATTTCGAGCCGGTGAGAATACCCAGGATACACAACGATTCGCGCCTAAAGCGCAAGCGGTTAATATGTATCGAATACCCTTGAATGGGAGAGCTTCGTCGAAGAGCGCCACATGCGCGTTTCTCCTACTCTGCTAGCGTACTCTCACGACAAAGGGTCTGCCAGTGCTCTGCCCGATTCAGTGACTCTATTGGGACGCCCGAGCGAGCGCTGTTTCACCTCCTCAAGAATTTTCCTCCGTGGCTGGTGCCGTCTCGCAGGTATCAGGAAAACTGCTATGAGACACTGCATATGTGGAGGCTGCTGACAAAATTGACCTTTGCAATTGCTGCGAGTGTGGAATCCCCGCACCTGATCGAGCAACTTGATGCACGGAGGAGCAGGCCCACGTACCTTAAAGCCCCTGTACCTTCGGAGAAATACCGCCAGCGTTCGACTTGTTCCGCACCGCTTCCTCCTACACATTGGAGTGCGCGGCTGCTGTCGCGTGAGATGACCTCAGTGCCATGTTGATATCCCCTCTGTGCGTTCAGCATGCACGCTACGCGTCGGTCTGCGCCCGCACTGGTTGAAAAGTTATTGTGCCATTCAGCGCGTCTGTTGCTCGGCCAGAAGGCTTCAACTTTCGTCGTCTCTTTAGCGGAACTAGCGGAAACCACCACCCTTCTAAGTGTTTATACAGCATTCGTCAGCGTTTAGAACAACCTCAAGAAAGGCGCATCCTGCGACCACCGATAATGCGAGCATGGTGTAATTGTTTTAGGGGCGAAGCAGCTTAGGTGGGGGGGGGGGGGGTGTAAAATCATTTATAAGAAAAAAAGGGAGGTACGCAGGGACTGCCCTTTAATGGGACGGCACCTACAAACAGGAGGCGGGGCTCCCTAGTACGGGACCCCATTGTCGTGGGCTGCTGCCTGGGCTCGTCGGACAAAGGCCTTTTGGACCTGAAGGGCAGAACAGAGAAGCAGGATCGCCTCCCTCTGCTCCCGGGTTGGGTTGGGGATAGGGGGTATAGCAGGATTGGAAGGGCAGGGCCACACAATGCCCCACACCATGTCCGAAGACTTCTCCCCACAGTGCGAGCAAAGGCCGAAAAAGGCGGAATCGATGTGTTGTAGTGCTGCCGGGCACAGCATAGTGTTTGTGTACAGTCGGAGTAAAAGCCGCTCCTCCGCTTTATTTAAGCCTTTACATGGGCGTGGATAAAGGCTGTGGTCAGAGCGGTAATGCTGCACAATTTCGCTGAAAGAATACACAGAATTGAATTCGAGGTCGTCCTGATCGCGGGAGGCGAGTGCGAATGTCAGGAAAGAGAGCGCGCGGCCTGCGGCGTCAGCTGCCTCATTCCCTACTGGTTCCATGTGAACAGGAGCCCATACTATACGGCGGGGATTACCTGATAGTTACAACGTTTCAATAGTCGATAGGCTAGGTACGCGACACAGTCGTTTTCGATGTTCCGACAGGCCCCTCGCAAGTCGGAGATGATGGTTTGCAATGCGGGGTGACAAGCTGCTACTGCAATGGCGACTTCCTTCTCGTGTATTATGTGCCGGGCTGGGAAAGTGAGCTCGTTAACTGTTAAGTTCTCGTGGACGACGGCCGCCGTATACCATCCCCAAGGTGCGGGACGGAGGCGTCTACGTAGAACACGTCGGGTTTCGATCCATAATGGCGAGCCAGGGCTTCCGCCCGCGCCAGGCGTCGGTCAATGTGGTCTTCATTTGCCATGTTGCTTACACGAGGGCACACGTGGAGGCCGCATCTGCACTCGAATTGAAGTTGAACGCGATCTTCCCTGATGTTGTTGTGTTGGATGTGTAAGCGGCTAATAGGCGGCGACCCGCTACCGTCTTGGACAGTAGAATGTACTGATTTGTGAGCTGGGCCTCTCGAAGCTCCCGAAACGTGTTCCCCGTGCCCGTGCCAAGAAGGCGCTGGCTCTAGGTGTTCGCGGGGAGCTTGAGGGCCCGCTTAATAACTTTATGAAGAATGCCTTTTTGTGTATCCTCGTCTTGCTTCCGCAGGTGGAGGTATAAGGTAGAATATAAAATTCTACTGGCTACAAATGCATGTCAACAGCATACAATGCATGTTCTTTACCAGGGACATCAGCCAGCTGAGCCGGCAGGTGCATCATGGCCAGATTGAATAATAAAGAAGACACCGCTGCACCTTTGGTGTACCTCTAGTTACTAAGAGGAAAGGGCCGTGTTCCTTGTCATGTATGCGGGTGTAAGATTGTCTATAGGTTAAAAACTGCCGAATGTATTTGAACGCTCTCAAGCCACAGCCGGTTTGTGAAAGGTGTGTTAAAATTACCTCATGCATTACATGTCAAATGCCCCCTTTAAGTCCAAGGTGAGTAGGGCCTTGTCGTTGCGAGGGCATTCGACGATGGTTTTGGATGTCCCGATTAAGTTGAAGAAGAATGTCCAACGCGGATCTTACGGGTGAAACCCGTGCATTGATTACTGCGAAAATACATTGGTTCTCCGTGAAATCAGACAACCAATCCCGCACCATCGTCTCCATCAGTTTGCCCGTACAGGGTGTGAGAGAAATGGGGCGAAAGTTGTCCGTGTTCACGGCCTTGCCAGGTTTTGGGATAAATGTGACCAGGGTAATCTTCCATTCTATAGGGAGTGTCACTTCGCCTGACCAAATTGAGTTGATGTAAGCTAATAGTGATTCATGTGCCGGATCGGGAAGGTTAGCTAACATTTTCACAGTACTTTTGGCTCGACCCGGAGCGGTGCCACGTTTCATATTAGACAGGGCCTTCCGCAGTTCGAATAGCTGGAAAGGTCGATCCAGTGCAACGTTCTCCTAACCTGCATAGGAGTACGCCGATCCGCAGGGGGTCCTGTGGGGAGCACATGTATTGGTCTCTTAATTTGTGCTCCAGCTGAGTTGTATTGCCCTGAAAACTATGGATTGCCCTTTGTAGGTATTTCTGAGTTTCGGTGCGGGTTTGCTTTGGGTCTATGAGCGCGCGAAGTAGCCTCCAAGTCTTCTTGCCGGATATTTGGCGCGCTGCCGTGCTGCGTCTTTTCACCCAGTTGGCGTCCGCGAGTAGGGCCGCATACTCGGCCGCCTTCTGGGTAAGCTCGGCGATTCGAGCTTTAAGTTTTCGTTTATGCTTCTGTATGCGCCATCGGTGAACAAGGCAACGCCGTGCTTCCCAGAGGTGGAGGAGGTGGTTGTCCACGTCCGAGACCGCCTCAGAAAGCTGAATTTTAGTTTCAGTGGAGCGAAGGTTACTAACTAATTCTTGGGACCACGTGTCGTAGCCTCGCTCGAGTATTGATGTTGCGGTGTTATATTTAAGCCTAAATTTGGACCGGTCTGGGAGCCGGGCCTGTGATATGGGTTGTGCTAATGGTTTGGGCCGGATTGTTGTATTCAAGATGCAGTGGCCACTACCGAGGATTTCCTGGGTGTTCATCCACTCTGCATACTGAATGTCGCGGGTAAAGGTCAAATCTGAACACTTATCTCGTGTCACAGAATTGGCTATACGAGTTGGGTGGACTGCGTAGGTGTGAAGAGTGAGGCCCAGCGTTGACGCAAGTTCAGCCAGCTTGCGCCCGGTCTTTTTACGATGGTACCCCCACATCCGACTGAAGGGCATTGAAGTCACCCACAATCAGCAGGGGGTCCCTACCCGCCACTCTTAGCGTGCGGCTAAAAGAGGTCCGAGAATGAAACATTCGGCAGCTTTGGAGTGCAGTAAACGTTAAGGATATGTAACGATGGATCTGATTTGCGGATGGGAAGGAGAGTCAGCATTACATATGAGTATTCAAGTTAGAGGTGAAGGTCAACCAAGGTGGCAGTATAGTTCTTATGGATGCAAAGACAAGACGAGGGGTCCTGTTGGAACGTCGTATAATTCGGTAAGGTGGCGCCCTTTCCTGCCTCCTGAAGGGCCACCACTGCAGGAATTTGCTCAAATGTTGAAATGTCGAGTCAGGCCCGGCCCGCTTAGTACGTCATCCTCGTCATATTGACATCCTCGTCACATTCACTGACATATTGTTTGTCAATATTGTCATATTGTTTGAGATGGCCGCGGAGGGACACATCCCCTTGCGCCGAGTTGATGACGAAGTCCCCAAGAAGGCGGTCAGCCACGCAGGCGTTCTTGGTACTTGCGACAATAAGGTTCTCCTCACGGGAGATCACAAAGCTAAGTTCTGCAGCGAACGTGCGCGCCAAGGTAAGTGCGCAAGAACAGGCCGAACTCAACAGGTTGAAATGTGGCTCCGAGTGCCAGGGCGGTCCGGGATTAAGGAGAACTACAATGTCGTCCAGGTGGAATTTCTGAAGAGGATTCGGCCTCCTTGCTGGTTTGGCTTGCCCTTTTTCCTTGCGCAAGGTAGGAGTTTGTGGCTTGGATAGCTGCTTGCCGGGAGCGGCTTGGGCGGTCGCCGCCGTCGGCTTGGCCTTTTGTCGCTGGGACAGTCTCTCTACAAGACGGAACAGATTTTCATTGGGGATGGGCTCCGCTGGTATCAAATCTTGGTTCCCGGCAGGCGGAACGGTCGACCATGCCATTTCCTCGGGGTCGTAACCGCGTTGAGCTGAAGAAGCGTGCGTTTGGCAGGAGTTGATGACTTCCCCGCTGCCGCATGATAGCTGAGCCGCAGGTCTCAGCGTTGGCGCCGCGAGACGAGGCAGTAAAGTCGATCTAATTAGTATATAAATCGGTCCACCTTGACAAATTACATGTCTCCGTGGTGCGAGTGACTTGCTGGGTCCAGGGGACACAAACTTTCTGGGGTCCGGTAGAAAGGTCCGTGGCTACAGTCGAAAATTTACAGAGCCGATGAGCCTCGCATCCGTTCGCTACGCGCGCTCGTAGCGTCCCCCCGCACCTTAGAGCCGAGCCTTGTATCCCCCCCCCCGCGTCTAGCGCAGCTCTGGTTTACAAGGGCGCTTCCGGCGCGTGCTTTGTTTTGAATGGAGTACCGTAAAAGCTTTACCCACAGAACATCAATCATCATTCCGACAGAACAATATAAAACACCTAGAAACACAAACCCTTTATACAAGTCGGCGATTTCAACGTGGACATTATAAACCTTAGGACCTAGCTTTGTCTGTCGACGCTCACTGTCCGCTGTCATGGTGGTAAGAAAACCATTGCTATAGTGGAAGCATGTGTGTATGTGAATAAAAAAGTTTCACAATAGACGAACAACAATCATAATTGTGACAAAACAACATAAAACACCTACAAGCACAAACCTTTTATACTAGTCAGGTGACTTCAATGTACACGTTATGGACCTTAGGACCGAGTTTTGTAGACCATAGAGTTTCCTAAAATTAACTAGAGGGGACTCTGGCGCTGCGACTTCAGTACCATGGGAATGATGGGTAGTACACTTTGCCTATGTCTTGCGGCTTCACTACTTGTGGCTTGTTTATTGCTGTGTTTTGGCGTTCGTTTCGGATAAAGAATTTGTGAACTTCATGACCAGGTATGGGGCCTAAAAAAGTTAAAGTGGTGAAGTGGAACTGCTCAGTTTTGCTGGTTCGTTTTTCGAAAAGCGGATGCAGCCGACGCGGAGCCAAACGGAGCCGAAAGAACGAAGTTTAGACAAATGTGTACTACCCATCATTCCCATGCTGGCTGAAGCGTCATGCGTTGCAGCTCCCATAGACACTAGCGTCAGAGTTCCCTCTAGTAAGTATTGTAGGAAACTCTATGTTGTAGTCGACACTTTGTGTCACTTTATCTCACTCAATTTACTTTATATGGGGCACCGCTCGGGTAACATATGTGAGACACAAAAAGGTTGAACAGTACACTAATATCAATCATAATTGGGACAGAACAATATAAAACTTCTACAAGCACAAACCCTTTATACTTGTTGGCGACCACAACGTAGACATTATGGACATTAGGATCTAGATTCGCCCACTCGTCATCATTCACTTCCTGGAGATGCAGTGTATGACGTCGCGATAAGCTCTACGATGCATTTCGTATGACTGCAAACAAGCAACAACAGGGGAACGTGCATACACCTCGTCTTTACCAAATTCGGGCTAGATGCGATCGAATAACCATTGGCTGTACATTTCGCGGTCCACAAAGCAGTAATAAGGAAGGCAAAATGGAATCCACAACTCAACACGACATACGAGTTATGACCACTAAAACACATTGTATATAACAGTACACACGCGTTGTCACTGATTTACATGCGCGAGTGGGTAATCTCACGGGAGATTAACGGTTACCGAACGATCCCCAGTGCTTCGCATACTCATTATCACTCACTGTGTGGATATGCGTGAATTTTTCTTTTTAATGCGGAATTTTTCTGCTACGTACAGCCCTCAGGTTTACATGTAGCCCTAGAAAGCAATTTTATTCCAACACCACCAAATAGGCATCGAAGTCTTTAAAAGAAGTGTTTTACTTTTACATAGGAAGCTTCGGTTCGGGCCAACCATATATAAGATGAGGATATTTTTGTGCAGTTGGTATTCTTACAGAGATTTAAGTATGTTAATTAACCCCTCAGAAGATGTGCAGGCCACACCTGTGTAAGGATCAAAATTCCAAATAACCACCTTCTATGAATTCCAGGCGTACAAACACCCTGCAGCGATATCAAGGAGCATGCTCCTTGGCAGAACGCAGGGGTACGCGAATGAACGCAAGCCAGTCCTCGCACGTTTATAAATCTTGGTGGCGCCGAAGGCGACGTGGGCTACGCGTACCAAGCATCTGGACCCGCCTGAGTGGCAGATGCGGCAAAGACGGCCCGCATTCCTTGAACTCGAGTATGTCGTGAGTGTGTGCGTGCCGCACTCGTGTGTATATTGCGTGCCTATAATCTCTTTTACGTCTAAAATAACTTGCGTCTTGAATATGACATATATTTTCTTAAAGGCATTGATATTAGGACGGTAAAGTCTAGCTGAGCGCGCAATCTTTTGCCTGAAATCAAGAATCTGGTAATCACTTATCAAGTAATTTATCAGTCTTTCCACTTTTTGAAGTCTGAAGGGGCAGTTTTCTTTTGAAACAATTATCTAATAGCAAATATATTTAGTGGGCGCGCTTTAAAGGTCGCTGATGTCGATGCGCACGCACCCCCTGCCTCTGCCACCTGTACTATGCCACACAGGGCGTGGTCGCCCATGCACGCGCCCTTATCTCGTGATAGGGGCGGTTTGTACGTCTTGTGCTTTCACCGCAATGTTTCCGTTGAAATTAGAGAGCGCACGAAGCTAACATTGCTCGCTGCAGCGACCGCGTTTCCGAAAGGAGCGCACTCCTCAAACACAAAGAATTAGCGACTGTGACAGTTAGTTCGTGCTCATCCTGTATATGCCTGTGCGTTCGTTTCTCGCGTCCTTCTTTGTGTTTGAGCAGCGCGCTTTAAGTGTCGAGCTGTGACAGTTGTTAGGCGATCGGCTGCCGCGCTTCGGTCATCTGGGTGGGGCCTCTCCGGACTTATTAAGTTGTCTTCAACTATAGTGTAAAGTTCCAACGAAAGCAGTTTGCTTTGAGCCATTTTATTTACATTCTTTGTGGCTTCTTCTACCTCTTCTTCTAGCTTCTTTTCCGCCTTCTCCAACCAATTCTTTTGGATCACTACATCCTCCCAGGCTCCTGTTTCCATCTCTCCAGGGATGGTATGGATGTGTATTTTAGAGAGACACCTCTTCGATCTTGTCGCGAGGTCCCTGGTAATATACTGTCTTCAGTATGCTTTGTTGTTTCGCGATCTTCGTGACGAAGTAGGGACCTGTACACGCAGACTTCGAGTCGAGACCTTTGCGCAAAAGAATCATGCTTCCAGGCTGCACATACGGTATCTCTGATCGATGACGGTTACCGAAGTTCCTTTTCACCATTTGGCGATATTGTTGTTTCTTGTCAGCCGCCATATGTTTTTCCTTGAGAATGATATTGTCAACCAACTAAGCTCTTCATCAGCAGGCAAGCAGCTTGATTTTGCGAGAAGCCGCAAAGTTGGGGCTGCATCCACATCCTGCAGCATATCAGCGATTGTGATGGGATACAGACGCCTCCAGAGCACACTTCCACCCACGTTTGACGTCTGGGTATAAAGACAGAAACATCTTCAAGTCCATAATCATCCTCTCTGCAAGAGAATTAGCTTCAGAGTCGTATGGTGCTTGGAAACGTAATTTAATACATCTTCTTTCGGCCCATCGTCGAAGCTTAAGGCTTCGAAAAGCTGGTCCATTGTCGGCAACTACACCTTTGACATCCTTGAACACATTCCGCTCCAGGAGTGATATCACTGAATTTGCATCTTAGCGGCCAGCCTTAGCAGCAACATAGCGTGTGCACTCGTCCACGCCAACCAAAAACGCTTGAGGTTTTCGCACGCCCTCCCCTTTCTCTTGACTTCCGCAAAGTCGAGGTGAAGTACTTCAAAAGGTTCCTCCGAGTACACCGGCATTACCATTTTATTCCCTCGTGGCCCAAATTTTGCTTTGAAGAGCTGGTATTTGTGGCATGTCTTAATGTAGCTAGCGACACCCGCCTTCATGTTCGTCCAAAGAAATCTTGCAGTGAGCTTTCTGTACGTCCTCCAAAATCGATCATGCCCTCCAGATTATGGACTGTTATGGTATAGCCTCAGAATAGCTTGCACTTCTATCGCTAGCGCGTGTACCTTTCCGTTCTTAAATGTCAACTTTCCTCTAGCTTCCCACAGCCTTATAAAGTGCACGTGTTCAGCTTCTGTTTCTTGTGGTATATGCAGTCAGAACAAGGCATCATGCATCTTGGTGATTTTGACCCGGGCGATCTAACTGTACACCTCGAAGGTGTACAGTTAGATCTCGCTTGTCCATCGCGCAATTCTCTCTTTGGCTGTGTGAGATGAAGCAGATAACTCAATGCTGGTTGTCGGTGAACAATTTAAAACATCTGCCTTCCAAGAATGTTCTGAAATGACTCAAGGCCATAACAACTGCCAGAGCTTCGTTCTCTGTGGCGCAGTAATTAATTTGGGCTTTCGCAAAAGTGTACGAAAAAGAACCGATGACTTGTTGTTCTCGGGACGCCGGCTCCTTGTCATCTCTTTGGTAAAGAACAACTCCAGTTCCGTAGGGCGAAGCGTCGGTGTAGAGCTCGAAGGATAACGTGAATTCTGGCAGCGTTAGCACAGGGTGAGAAGCAATGATTGTAACCATTTCCAAATAAACTTGTTCACATTCCTCATACCACGTGGACGCCTTTCTTGGTTAAGGTGGTGAGATACTTCGTCTTTTTAGCGTAGACTTTTATAAATGCTCTGAAGTGTCCTACAAACCTAAAAACACACGAAGGAAATGAACGTAATGGGGCTTCCCAAGAGACCTGATTCGCCACACCCTTTCTTCATTGGTAGTCTTTCTCTTGCCGTCAATGCGCCTGCCGAGAAATACTACGGTCCGGCTTAAAGAACCCTCTTCTTTGCATTATTTTTAGTTGTGTATCACTTAGCGCTTGCAGCACTGCCGGCAGGTGGATCGCATGGTCGCCTGCTAGTCCTTCAATAAACTAAGATGTCGTCGACGTACACATTAGACATCTTCAAAATAATATGTTTCAGTACAGAGTTCATCATTTCCTGGAAAACTGCACCTCCATTCTTGCAGCCAAACGGGAGCAGGTTGTATTCGAACAAATCAGATGGTGTAACGAACGCCGTAAACTTCTCTGTGTCTTCCCTCCGAGGTACCTGCCAATATCAATAACACAAGTCTATTCTGGAGAACCATTCACACCCGCCGGTCTCATCAATTATCTCATCGAGTCTTGGCATTGGAAAAGGAAACAGGTCTGTCTGCTGGTTGATGAGGCTGTAATCTGTGCATAACGGGAACGATCCATCTTCTTTAGGCACGATCGTAATTGGTGACGCAAACGAAGACGTGGATGGTCGAATGATGCTCGCATCTAGCGCGCCTTGATGCACCTGTCTTAACCAAGTTTTCTTCTCGTGACTACAGGCCTATGTCCTTCTTTTTACGACGTTTTTGTCGCGTAGTTCGAAGGGAACATCGATTGCTGTGGTAGCCGTGGGATAAGTGCCAACAGAAATGAGTTCAGCCTACTTCGACGTGACTTCGTCGGCGCACTTTAGAGTCTTAGGATATGTTCATCTAATATGGGAGCAACATTCGACATTGTCAGTTTTTATGACATCGTTCCACAGTATCGTTTATTTTCAGAAGTTTCATATCGGGTCGAAGCAGAAGAAAATCAAAATTTACACCCGACCAGACATGGAACTTCTGAAAATCAACAAGCACGCCGATAGCGTGATTGCCAAGCACATTCCATTTTCCAAAGCAGGCTTGGCCGGCGGAAAGCAGCCTGCCTTGCTTTTGGCCCATCCGAAAGCCCATAACCTAAAGAAACGCTTGTTCATTGCTTATCGCCAGATGTGGCTATGCACACGATATCCTATTTTTCGCTGAAGTTGCGAGCGCCCGTATCTTTATCGCAGTTGCCCAGAAAAAGCTGCATGTTGGAGTGTTTTCCGCCGGCCACCCCTGCCTTTGGAAAATGAAATGTGCTTGGCAGTCTTTATACAGGCGCGCTCGGGAAAAACGCAGCGCCGAGTGTCGCAATCTTACCGATCCGGCAACCGGTCACTTGTGCCAATCTATTAGATGCGAAGCAGCTTATGGCGGAGTTCAATCCGGTGGTCCGTGGTGTGCGGCGTGACCACCCTTACTGCGCATGCGCAAGCCCTCTGTCCCACTCTCCTCCTTTACGCAGATGTTCGGTCGCCTTCTCTCCTCTCCTCCCGGCGCTGCAGCGGTGGCGCAGCCTCTCCCCCCACATGATGCGCCAGCGCATGCACGCACCGTCCCGCTCTCTCTCCTCTCCTACGCTCCCTCCCTCTCGCGTGCCTGCCTCTCCTCCTGTGGCTCTAGACGTCGGGCGCTCGAGCTCTCCTTTCCCCTGCGACGAGTAGGCAGCTGCGACGCCTCTGGCGTCTTGATGTGGCACGAGCGGCTGATGGCCGCCTCTGCTTCTGTGGTCTAGACGTGGGGCACTCGTGCTCTCCTTCCCTCACTGAAGAATCCCACGACGACACGAAAGGCATGGACTGCAGAGTTGCAGATGCACATGATCTTGGGACTTTGCGGGAGTCGAATCCTCGGACGCCGGCAGTTCCACGCAGCGGGAGCTGGGTGGAGACTGGAAGACAGTGCTGATTTTACGCCAGTGGACGGCACAGGCTCGAGAACGCAAGAAAAAAAATTACACCATTTCCCGCTCAAGCTAACCATCTCCCCGCTGCTTCGCATCCACACATGGTTCCTTTAGCGGGAGATGCTGTAATTTTTTTCCGTTGATACTGTACGTGGAATAAATTAAAAGGTTTGCTGAAGAAAAAACGATTGTTTTATTATCAGTAAATTACTCTTTTACAATTCCAAACTCAAGAAACTGGCCGAGACAAGACTCTTGGTAAGTGAGAAAATGCACAAGAAAATGCGGGTGACGACGCCACCTTGAAGTTCGCGCAGCAGCCGCCGTAACGTCATACAATCTGACGGCTTCTTCGGGGGCTTACGTAGTTCGAAATCAGTAAAAATTAAGTACATTGACCTTTGAGGGGGCCATAGACCTTACATTTCCAGTTTCAGGAAATTTCGTTAACTCAATGTCCCCTAAAGTAAGACCAATGAAATTTCAAATCCGTGACGTCATGCGTGAATTTCAGGGCGAAATGTAAAAATACAACTTTGTCCTTGATTTTATCCTCTATTAATAAACATATGATGATGAAACGAATGACATTCGAGTAGTCAGAGTAAACTTTATCAGTCCAAACCGATTTGCTGTTTCACATTATGTCCATTTAAGAACCGAGCAAAGTCCAAGCCCGGCACGACCCGAGCCCGCCACCTCAAACCTGGGCCCCACCCTAGGCCCAGAGCTTCAGACCAGAGCCCAGCCCGGCCTGGTCCACGGGCGGGGTTTTCGGGCTGGCCGGAATCCGTGCAGTGCTCTATACGAGATCCTGTTGATTCTCAACAAAGAGGCGACTAATTGGTTACCTTGTGGCAAAGGCTACGAACGTTGATCGTTGCCGTCCGCAGCCAGATCGCCCAGAAGACTACGATCACCATCGTCATTCAACGCCTACTACAGGGAAAAAATTCGGCAGATCCCACGTAGCGTGGGAATCGATGTTATGCGAAGCGTGCGCGGCATGGTGACTGTGGCGCAATTTTTCACATTGAGCGAAACGTTACAGAGTCACGCTAGAAAAATGTGGAAGTAGTGTACGCACACTCATATGTTGAAGAGTCGCATATGTATTATATAACCAGTTGTTTACAGTTGCGTAACAATGCCAACAGCAATACGGGTGTTACCAACACCACACATATATTCTTCAACACTGATTTGCGCGATTCCGAACAAGAAAAAGTTTCATTCAGGAAAGTTACCCTATATACACAGCCAAGTGGCATTCGCAGGCGCACTGCACGTAGGTTAGCCACAGTTGCAGTTTTTAGGTTGCGTTGCCGTTGTTATGCTTGTCACCAGTGAACACCACTGCTTGTCACCAGTGAACATCAGCAGCTCGACCGGACTTGTTAATCGGATCCGTTCGTCGGATCGGTAGCGAAGTGCGTGGTGCAGTACAGCTGGTGGAAATCCTGGATGGCTCTTACGATGAAACGATCTTTGATGCATCCTGTCCTGGACGTGGCAGTGAGGTCTATTGATGCCCTGTCCACATCCAAGCCGTATTTCACACAGTATAAGGACCAGGCGTTGTTGGGTCTTGATAAATCAATGTTGAAGTCACCGGTAATGATGAGAGGCCTGGTTCTCTCGGCAGATTTATTGTAGGAAGCATTGACCCCGGTTTTTGCGTAATACGTGGTCCACGTTTTGGGCCACGCGGACGTGTGGATGGTAGTTTAGCGTCTTCCAGTGGTGGTTGAATTTCGATGAAGGCATAATGCTAGATGCCCGTGTACTGTGCGATGCAGGTACACCTTCAAGAATACCAGACAGTCAAAATTTCCTGAGCCCTTCGCTACGGCGTCTCTCATAATGGTATAGTGGTTTTTTGACGCTGTTTTGACGACCAGGAGAGCGTCCAGGCGTAGGCGGCTAGATAGATAGATAGATAGATGGATAGATAGAAACGGCCAAAGTGCCTGAGGTTCGTCAAGTATCCCAGTCCTGTGCCTGGTGCGGCTACGCAAACTGCTCGCCATATTTTCTGCCTCCCCGTCAGAGCATGTAGCGGTACTACAGGGCATGTAGCGGACAGAACCTCGACAACATGCATAGGTTCAACAAATTTTTCAACTGCGTAATGGAGAAAGGACGAAGGACAGAAACAAAGGTGTGCTTTTTGTCTGCCTCGTCTGCGTTCCAGGAAAGCTGCTTAGGATTCTGCGTTCTGCAAACGTGCAACACTGCCACAGTCCGGTTCCAGATGAATCTGCTTACTCTGATGACGTCGTGTGAGGTCCTCTAGTGGTAACACTCAAAACCGCTTTAAATTGTATTTAAGAATATAGTGAAACATGTCATTGTATATTCTAATATGAACACGAACAAAGGAACACAGTGCCTGGCGCTCTTTTTTCAATGGCGTCCGACTCATCTGATCGTTTGTTCGAGAGCTCTCGTCGAACAGAGGGCGTAAGCCTCGGTTGGACGGCGGAGTGCTATCATAAGCTACATGATCGCGACACAGCGCTTACGTTGCGTAAGTGCGGTTAGGTACAACGGCTGTTACCAGCATGACAAGGGTATCGGCGTGCGCAGTAACTCCACGGCCGCGAGCACTC
>NC_051178.1:96605513-96683301 GCF_013339695.2 Rhipicephalus sanguineus
GGAAAACTAGTCGTCGCAGTCCAAGAGGCAAGGGCTGCGACGCTATCGAACTGCCAAAGCCCTCAGAAAAGCCCATCGAGCGCAGTAGACGTATTTGTAGATGGCGTGCGCACATTGGCCCTTGTGGACACTGGAGCTGCCGTATCCGTTATGGACGCTCAATTTAGCCGACTACTACGAAAACTGACGACGCCGCTTTCCGGGCTCTCCCTCCGTACAGCCAGCGCCCAAAGTCTTCACCCGACGGCGGTGTGTACAGCCTGCGTCATCATTCAGTACGCTCTGTACGCCGTCGAATTCATCATTTCTTCATGCTCTCACGACGTCATCCTGGGTTGGGATTTTCTCGCTCGCCACGACGCCGTAATTCGTTGCGCATCAGCCGAAATAGAGCTCTCACCATTCTCCAATTTGGCGCCGGCGAACAGTCCATCGGCTGTGGCCAAGGTACTCGTCAAAGACCACACCACAATTCCTGCAAACTCGTCAACGGCTGTGTCCGTCTATTACACCGGTCTCTCCGGCACCGTTGCACTCCTTTCCCCCTCTGACCGCGTTTTCACCAGGAAAGGTTTGCTGGTGGCATTTGCAACCGTGCAAGTCACTCAGGGCGACACCGATATTTTCGTTACGAACCCATCCCCGTACATTGTTACGTTGGTGCGAGGGGAATGTCTCGGCAGAGCGCAAGCCCTCGAAGACGCACAAGTTATGGACGCACTGAGTGACACGCACTGTGCCAGCTCCCGTACGCACAGTGCTGTTTCCACATCTGACTCGTCACCCGCTGACGTATTTGCTTCCTCCATTGCTG
Organism: Rhipicephalus sanguineus; assembly: GCF_013339695.2. NCBI lineage: Eukaryota > Metazoa > Arthropoda > Arachnida > Ixodida > Ixodidae > Rhipicephalus > Rhipicephalus sanguineus. The sequence continues at coordinate 96,606,328 of NC_051178.1, forward strand.
ACAACCTTACGGCGGTCCAGTGTTCCCAGCGTCTGCTCCTGTTGGAAGAATTTCGTTCTTCGTTCGATGTTGCGCAAACTTCTCTCGGCCGCACGTCTGCTGTCACGCATCGCATCGACACTGGCGCCCAACCACCACTGCGGCAACGTCCATATCGCGTATCTCCAGCAGAGCGTCGTGTAATTAACGAGAAATTCGAAGACATGCTTCGCCGCGATATTATTCGACCCTCAAACAGCCCGTGGGGTCTCCTGTCGTTCTCGTTGCGAATTAGGACGGCTCTGTGCGGTTCTGTGTGGACTACCGACGACTCAATAGGATCACCCGAAAGGACGTTTATCCCTTCCCTCGAATAGAAGACGCCATTGACAGCCTGCAAGGAGCAGAATTCTTTTCGTCACTCGATTTACGCTCAGGGTACTGGCAAGTCCCCATGGCTGATGACGCTCGACCGAAGACAGCGTTTGTCACGCCCGACGTCTTGTACGAATTCAACGTCATTCCGTTTGGGCTGTGTAATGCGCCCGCGACCTTTGAGCGCATGATGGATACCGTTCTGCGCAACTTGAAATGGCACACGTGCCTGTGCTACCACGACGACGTCGTAGTTTTCGCCTGGGACTTCTCCGCGCATCTTCAACGCCTGCGGCTTGTTTTGACGCGTTTGAGCGACGCCGGGCTACAACTGAACCTAAATAAGTGCCGGTTTGCAGCAGGGCAGCTGACAATACTAGGCTACGTCGTCTCCAAGGACGGAATTCTCCCCGATCCAGCCAAGCTTCAGGCAGTGACAGTTTCCCAAACCTACGTCCGTCAAAGAACTGCGCAGTTTTGTAGAACTATGCTTGTACTTTCGGCGCTTCATACGAAACTTCGTGACTATGATATCGCCGCTGACAAAGCTCCTTGGCAGCAACGGGCCCCTCAATAAGTGGTCGTCAGAGTGCAACTTGACTTGCCACCGCCTTGGGCAGCGCGTTCGAAACGCGTTTGTGCTGCCTTGGCACCGCCTAAAGGCAGCGCGTTCGAAACGCGTTGAAGGCGGTGACAAGTCAAGTTCAAGTGAAGCAGTGTTTCTGAATACGGGGGTTAGTCGAGCTATGTCAGGCATCCGGCGTTGTCCGCGCGCCTCTCCGCTCTAACTCCCTCTCCCATAGCAACAGCTGCGGGCGCGCGCGCTTATCCTCGCTCCTAGCACCCGGAGCTGGTGGTGCGGGCGGAGTAGCGGAGATTGAGTGGAGAGGAGCAGCGCGCTCTGTCGTGTGAGGGCGTTCGCATCGCGGGAGCTCGGCGGAGCTCCGGCGTGTGTGGAGAGAGCGTAGGAAAGGGTAGGTGCAGTGCTTCGCCGCTCCTTCTCTCGACGTTGGCTCTCTCCTCCCTGCGCCACCGCCTCAATGCAGTGCGTTTGAAACGCGTTTGTAGCGTTTGTGCTGCCTTGGCACAGCCTGAAAACAGCGCCTTCTAAACGCGTTTGTGCTGCATTAAAGGCGGTGGCAACATCCTTGAGGTGGTTACGAACGCACGTAGGAAGCGTTTGTTGAAAGAGGCGCCCAAAAGGGAGACACATGAGCGCGTCGATGTGTCCAGCTTTACGCCATTAAAATTGCTAGGCCGTGTACTCGCAAGAAATGCATTCGCATTTCCTCACGATTCTCTTCGGGGAGGTGGGCGCATTTTTAACACGAAAGTGTTTTATGCCGGGGTCCACCAAGACTTCAGTGACGTATTTCCGTCACGGAAATGACGTCGAAAAAAATTACACGATCTGATTGCAAAGAAAAAAAGTTCCGCCAACGGGCATCGAACCCACGACCGCTCCGTCCACAGCATCAGATGCCGGGCACGCTATCCACTGCGCCACGGTCTTTTTTCTTTCTTTATTGCCGATGTACATACATACAGCAGTGAAAACAAATGTATACCGTACAAAAAAAGGAAATAAAAAATATAATAAAAAATACAGTTTGAAAGCTTCTTAAAATTGCTTCATCTGTAGAACGCTTTCTATTTGATGAAGCCAATCCGGTACATCTTCCTGGACCTTTTGTGTTTCCACAAATGAACATATAGACTCGAAGAAGTATTGTCGAACCGGACGTGCATTAATATCAGCATGGCGCACTGCCATTCTTGACTGCCATATACTGTGCAGGCCCAGTAACATGACTAGATTGAATGGTGCCCCTTCCTCATTTTCAACCGGAAGAAATCTGATGCCGTAGGTGTCGAGGGGCAAATCCTTTTTTAAAGTGCGTTGAAGAACATCCCAAAAAAAGACCGCATCCCAGCAGTCAAGAAAAACATGTTCGATTGTCTCCGGTTTCCTGCAGAGTAAACAAAGGTCTCCCCAAGGAACGAATAAGCCCTTTTCTTGCATCCATGTTTTGACAGGCAATATTGCACTGTGTAATTTGAAGAAAAAGGATTTACTCCAGGTGTTACCTCCATTTTTTTTTACTCGGCTTAAGACATTCTGACCTGGGCCTACACGGTACTTTGCTCTATAAAGAGGAACAGGAAGAACTGTATCTACTAGATCTTTGTATAACTTTTTACGGGAAACAGAACAGAGATATTCCAAAGAAAAACGTGTTTGTAAAAAGAGACACGAATTAGCTACTTCTTTCAAGTAGCCTCTAACATTTGTTTTCATGTTGCCAGAAGCCACTACGAGTTCCGGCAACACCCTCCCAAGCCTAAGCTGTATAACAGTACGTATGAATGGGTCTCGATTATTTCGGAAGAACATGAACCGGTTAACTAACTGACGCAGATACAAATGACACAGACTAAGGCCACCAGAGCGAACCCGTCTGAAAAGGTTAGTTCTACTTGTTCGCTCCCAAGAAGAACCCTACAAGAAAACAGCAAATATTCGGTGAAGCTTTTGTACATTCACACGCGAACAATGCAGTACTTGAAGCACGTACCAGAGCTTACTAACCAAAAATACGTTACAAAAGGTTGCTCTGGCGAAAACTGATAGATGAAAACCCTTGAATTGCTGAGTTTTTTCCCGCAGTTCAGCGGCTTGACGCCTCCAGTACGGTTCACTGTCACAATAATACTCCAGTGGAACACCTAAGTACCGCACAGGGGTAGTAGTCCATGAAATACCGCCAAAGAAGTCAGGAGTCACAGGCCATTCACCGTGCCAGTAACCCACGCATTTGCTCCAGTTGACCAGAATTCCACTCGTATTGCAATAAAGGTTCACAATTTTAGCGGTTTCATTGACGCTTTCGTAATCTTTACAAAACACAGCTATATCATCGGCGTAAGCCAGTAACCGTACTTCAGCTTCTTGTAGTTTGTACCCTTTTATGGTACCACTTTCCATGACCTTCCGGCAAAATGACTCTATATAAATTGAAAAAAGAATAGAAGACAAAGGACAACCTTGCCGCACAGAACGTTCAACACTGATTCGTTTCTCGATAACTTTGTTGATGATGAGCCGCGTTTTACATCTAGTATATGCCATTCGGACCCCATCGCGAATCACGCTACCAACATTAACATAGTCCAACAAGAGAAGTAGAATGTCATGGGGTACTCGGTCAAACGCTTTTTCTAAATCAATCTGAATCATTGCAATGTGGTCATTTGTGGCATCACAGCATTCCAGTACACTTCGTGCCTTATGAATGTTTGTAAATATAGTACGCTCTTTAATTCCGCATGTCTGGTGGTCCCCGACAATATCATGAACAACTGTCTGAAGTCTCCTTGCTAGGACTTTAATCAGAATCTTGTAGTCAATATTCGATAGACTAATTGGCCTGTATGACTTTACGTCACGTAATTTAACTGCGTCTTCAGTTTTCGGAATTAATATAGTATGAGATAACAGAAATGACGGCGGCAGTACTTTTATATCTAATGCTTCGTTAAATACCGCTGCTAGACATGGGGCTATTTCGTGTTTCAACTGTTTATAAAAGGCAGCCGTTAATCCGTCAGGACCTGGGGACTTTCCCAAATGAAGGTCAGTGATTGCTTTTGCCACTTCTGCTTCAGAAAAAGGGAGTTCCAAGTTATCTTTCTTGCAGTCTTCAACCTTCGGCATTAACTTTAGAAATTCTTTTTTAAAACCGTCTACATTTACTTCACTCTTATCGAATAGCTGGCTGCAGTACTCATGGAAAGCATCCTCTATAGATTTCTGTTCACTTGTAATATTACCTCTGTATTGAATCTGCTGTATAGCATTCCGCTGAGCATTTCGTTTTTCAAGACCCAACATTCTTTTGGTCGGCTTTTCACCTGCGGTCATCTTCTCCGCCCGTGCCCTTATCTGCGCACCACGGTATTTTTCCTCTTCTATTTGCTCCAATTTCGACTTTACTGATCTTATATCGTTCATAAATACCCCTGGTGCTTTACTTTCTTCTGCTAGAAGGTCTTTCAAGTGTGAGCGTAGGGTACTTTCGTCTTTACAATTCGCGTGCTTTAATGCACTTGAGCGCTCCAGCACTTTCAGCTTAATATCTCGTTTAAATTGTTCCCATTTCACTCCGTATTTCTGATCTCCGCTGTCTATGTTTAACAAAGCCTCTAGAATATTGTCCATAAATATCTCATCCTCTAAGAGATTAGAATTAGGTTCCACATGTCCCAGTTAAATACTTGTCTACTTCTATTTTCTTTTGCCTATTACAGATGATACTAAGCAGTGATCAGTAAATGAAATGGGGTGGACATTGTACTCACTGACAATCGGAACTAATTCCAGTGACACATAGGCCCTATTTAAGCGCGCATGACTGGAGCCTTGAAAATGTGTATACAGTGTCGGTCCTTTACCAATACACTCTGCCACATCGTCGAGACTATAGTCAGTGATTAAGTTTTTTAACGCTTCTGTGCTTGAGTCGTTAAAAGCGGTTGTACTTGTTTTATCTCTGGCACGGCAGACGCAGTTAAAATCTCCCATTAGGATAACTAAGCAATCACAATCACAATAAGCACGAATTTGATCAAACATTGCGGTGCGTTCATCAGCTGTAACAGGTGCATATAAAGAAATAACTCGCCACTTAAATGAAAAGAAAGTTAAATCACAAACAACAAACCTTCCAGATGAATCAGTAGTGACATTTTCGACAGTGGCACTTAAACTGTTCCGCACAAAGATCACACACCCTGCCGACCTGCCGGGATTTGGCGCCGACATGGCTGCTGGTCACTTACGTCTCGTACTTCTTCAGGCTCTGCAGATGGTGACGACTTTCCACGCATCTGGAGCGGAGCGCCTTTTCGACCACGCAGACGGTGCCGCCTGGGATGTATGCCCTGCCCTGCACTTTTTCACGGAAGCGCACCTTCCTTTGGATATGACGGCGCTACCGTCGCTGTTCGACTGTCGCTACCCTGACTGGCAACCTGGCACATCAAAACACAACGTCACACTACATAAGCTGCCGCCCCTTCATACCACCTTGGGATCTGGCGCCGACATGGCTGCTGGTCACTTACGTCTCGTATTACTTGAGGCTCTGCAGATGGTGACGACTTTCCACGCATCTGGAGCGGAGCGGCTTTTCGACCACGCAGACGGTGCCGCCTGGGATGTATGCCCTGCCCTGCACTTTTTCACGGAAGCGCACCTTCCTTTGGATATGACGGCGCTACCGTCGCTGTTCGACTGTCGCTACACACTAAACATTTTTACACACTTAAGGGTGTAAAACGGGTGTTAATGACATTAACACCCTTTTTCGCATTGTACAACACCCTTTTTGCTCTATATACACCCTAAGAGAAGGGTGTGCGCGGAAAAAGGGTGTTAATGTCTTTCATAAGGGTGTTAATGGAAGAACGTGAGGGTGCACATTGAAGCATTAAGCTGCATCCATGCATGCATATTAAAATCGCGTGCATTGCGCAATTTGTCTGTTGTTGTACTGCCTTTTCTAAGGTTACGATGTCAGTGACATTACAAAAACAAGAAAATGGTGGAGCAATTGGCACAATGTTAGTTCTCGTGATATTTTATTTTCACATAGACAAATGAGGAAGTGTCATTGCTTCACAAAATACTACAAGACTCGAGAAAATGTGCAAGAAAATCAGCAAACACTTTTTTTTGCACAGGCTCGAGGTGTGCCCTACCGTTTCATATTTTCCACAATATATGCCAACCGCATGAACATTTATACGAGCTATTACCAGCACCTGTGCAAATGTAGAAACAATTTGAAACAAAAGTTTCATTCATTACAAAGCCTTTCTGGCTATAGAGCTGCAGGTGGGACAGAAAACTTCCCGCCGGCATGAACACTAATTACAAGTTGCTGTATGAACACTTTTAATTACTTGTTCACTTAGCCAATAAGACAGACAAAAAAGAATTGCTTTGAACAGACCAAGATATAGGATAATATAGTACAATTATACATGTGGAATGTTTACAACATAGAGCACGCAATTCTGACATACATAAATATATACATACATTACACGCTGATGCATAAAGTTTCACGACCCACTTGTTTAAGCGCGTGCATTGGGAAATGTATCTGTGTTATGAATTTTTCGTCCACAAACATTAGAGTAAGCCAAGGCCTCACTGAGGTTCATTAAACAAGATGGGACAAAATGACACTAGCCTTGCGGTACTATCAGCCAGCTAACGTAAACACTATGGAAGCTAACTCTTCTGACACCCGAATTCGTACCACTCATCCATGCAAGCGAAACCTGCAGGGAAATCATTATCGGTTACATATACCATGCCAAGAACTGGCCGCACAATTCCTTCACGTAAATGATTTCCGCACAGAAGCACTTGGAAAAGGAAAGCAAAGATTCGGAAGGAACTCAATGTCACTTTAAGGGGACCCATATGAGTAGCAATAATGTTAGCACCTCGCTTCCGAACGAGGAAGATGAGAACATAGGCGTGCTCAGAGTTATCCATCAGGGGGGTGGGGGGGCGCATGTATCACCGCAGCAACCCCCCTCCCCCTTCCTCATTGTCGAGTCCTAAAAGAACAAAACAAGCAACCATGGATGCACAAGTGAAAATGAAGCGATGGCGTGCTTCTCTCGACGGCCACCGGGGATAAAGGTAGGAAGTAAATTGTGCTTCGAATTCAACGTCGAAGGTCCTCGGTTGCCATTATTGTCGAAGAGCATACGCAGCCGTAACCCTGCGCATTAAAGATGACGTGAGAGGTTCGACAGAGTAAATGTATGGGGCAGAATTGGCGCCCGCTTACAGATTACTTTGGAAAGCTGCTGCCCCCCCCCCCCCTTCCTCCCTGCTCCCCTCGTGCGCACACCTTTGGATGAGAGAGTTTCTAGGACACCGCGAGCTCCATGCATGTATACATGTCGCCTCACATGCTGCACCGATTTAGCGCAGCGCGTACATCACCGCGCATGCTCGTAAAACTTACGGCATGACAGTAAGTGCAAGTCATATGCTGTAAACCCAATGATGCCTGAATGCACGGCACGACGAACGCACTGCCAACTCCCATCCCACCGCTCAAGAGTGAGAAAAGACGACGGCAACTACGGGAGAGAGCGAGACCTACGCACGCTATCACGCTATGACATCGTATTTGAAGTAAAGGTACACACACAGAGCGCCACTTTCAACAAAGTTTATTTCGAAAACATCACAGTTTATATGCCCATCACGCGCTGTCACAAGTGTGTGTGTACTGTCCGTTGTCGTTGCCGCGCCTTACACTTCAAATTTGCTAAACCAACAAGCCCAGTCTGCCATTCTTACAAACTATGCCATCGCCTCCGAGATAGCGCACCGTCTATCTCGGAAGCCAAGGCTGTGCGCTCCCTCCATTGCTCCTAGCGCGCCTGGCGATGAAAACGATCGGCAGTCACGTGATGGCGCGTAGAATCACGTGGGGTGCTCTTAGCCTGGAAGACGCGCCGGCCGCGCGGCCGCGCTATGCTCCGTTCGCGCTTGCCTGTGGTTGTGCGTCTTCGTGTGGTATAGTTTGGTTTTTGTTCGCGTGCAGCAATGTGATAATTTATATGTTACGCAGCTGTGATTGATATACGCGTGGTGTTATCTCAGATGTGGCCCCTACGTTGTGCGTTAGCCATGCGTATTCTCAGGGAAAGTGGCTGTACGCTGTCGAAAATGGATACTTCGAGATTCCGCCGTGCCATTGTGACGCCATTGTTGGCGGTATGGGATCTTGTCATCACGAATGTTCCAGGCGAGTACTTATTTCTTTTATGTTGTGCTTAGCGTTTGTGTCAGGTGTCATTGTGTGTACTGAGCGGTTCACTGCTAAATGAAACATGGAAGCTTGGCGGCCGCTGTCGCCTGCGACGAACATAGCGCAGGCGCAGCACGCCTGTTCTGAACTCTTTCGTCCTTTCGTTGTTTGCTGTCGCGCCGGCCGCGCTTCGAATCCGCGCCTTGTTCTGTCTTCGTGAAGCGAAACGTTTCAGCGTCGAAAGTGCGCCGTCCGCGGTGTCGGGTAGCGGCTGTTACGCGATTCATGTTACATTTGGCTGTGGACCGCTGCGCACAACCGTTTTGTCACTAAGTGCGTGTGTAATACTCGGATGTAAGTGAATGTGTGTGCCTGAGCTCACACAATGCGGCGGGACACCTTCCTAGGTTTTATAATGTAACAGGGTCTACAGCTGGGCTGCTTGGGGACTCATAACGCCTGTGTTAAGCTGCACACTTAACAGGAAAAATCTGTAAAAAAACTTAAGTAGACGAAACACTCGCTGCCGCTGCTTGTTCGTGTTTTCTCCGCGTTTTGCTGTTTCGGGTGTCGCTCCCCACACACACACATCATGATCTTTGACACGTGCAGTTTCACGTTTTCCAAACGGTTGATCCTCCCCTTTCGGCCTCTATAGCGCGCGGCGCAACACCGGCAACTTATTTTAACGGCCCATGTACTCAGCTTTATGGACGGTTTGCAGTCAAAGCGAAAGAATTCGTGAAACGAACAATAATGTACAAAACTGGAATAAAATTCACGTTTGTGTTTAGCACGCATCTCCTAAGGTTGCAATTTACAAACAATCGTTGTAATGCCAACTGCAAGCAATTTTTGTTCTTGTCTAAGACCATTTGAGGTCAAAACTCCCATGTCGGCCTTTAGATAGGTTGTGAAAAGAGGAGGGGAGAAGAGATCCTGACGTTGTGTCGGGGGCCACATAATACTGCCCCGCGGGCCTCAGGTTGCCGACCCCTTGTTGTAGAATATCCTTCCTACCGGTTCCTCTCCTATCAGAGCGCAGGTGCCGCGGGTGTGGAAAGTATCTTGTTGGATCGACGCTGCGAGACCCAGCTGTTTTAGTTTCCGCGACGGACGCGCACTTCGCGACTCATCACAAGGAACGAAGGTGGCCGCCAATGGCGGCCACCTTCGTTCCTTGTGATGAGTCGGGTGACGAGCCAAATGGTGATGAGTCGGGTGACGAGCCAAATGCACCTGGCCGCCAATGGCGGCCAGGTGCATTTGGCTCGTCACCCGTTTAAGCCATGCAGCACGCATACAACAGCGCTGTGGCATATGGCTTCATTTTCTTATGGTGATAGGGCTGTGCCGTACTGGCAAGTTCATAGATGGCCGTAATCGCGTTTTTCGTGCTTTCTGGTGTTTATTTGTAACGGCGTTGCCGCGTGCATTGGCGCTGAAGTCACACTTATTGATAGTCCTTTCGCTTTCCCAAAGGACGAAAGACCTTTTCCGTGGGGTCGGCCATATCACGAGTTGAGGGGCGCGGTTAATCTTTCCGCGACAAATCGTGATCGCGGCATGCGCCAAACGGTAGGCATACGGCCAGCCACTACGACAGGGTATAGACTTGGTTGGCAATTCGTCGCAATTACGTTTTAACCTTAGTACGCTTAGAACGATTACGTGTTAGTGATGTCTTACTTGAAAAACAAGAGTGCGTAGCACTGAGAAGTCTTCATTTGTTCGAATTTGTCCGAATATTCGGAAAAGCGCGATTTCGCATTTTTTTAGTCCAATATGCTAATAATAATATATAACGGAAATATTCGACTCGTATTCGAGATTCCGAATACTTGCACACACCTATGTACTACCGATCACTATAATTGTTATTAAAGGAGAGTACTTGTTCGAGGGCTAGTTTCGTTGGTAGACATAGCCAAACGAAACTAACAGCCAATTAAATCAACTTTCCTTCGCTTAATAAAGAAGTTATTACTTAATAATTGTTTGTTGGTTTCATTTGTTGCGTATATGAAAGTTATTACAGCACAATAGTTCGCGCAGGTTGATCACATAGCTAGTAGGTGCTCCATATAAACAATATTTTCCAGCTCGTAAAACATAAGCAGCTGTAGAAAAGCTTCACCACTGTGTGCGCCTTTTTCTAATGCACAGGGAGACCAGTAGCACCCATGGCGTCAGCTTTGTTCCCTTTGCCGTTTGTTCCCTGCGCAACTGATTATGCATGCCATCACACTGCCACACAATTTTCTGCAGTGTACAGGAGATTAATGAGTGATATACTGTAGTGAACGGGTCTAAGGAAGTTTGTGTGTGTTCACGTTGTATATGCAGTACACACTCACTATGCCTTTTATTTTTCAATGCAGGGTGACATTCTTGCAATTCCTTGTGCTCCATCTGCTGACAGTGGTACTTGTCATGTGCTGCATCAACTAGACAGTGGTGTTCCGATGGCTCCAAGTGCATCTACGTGCGGTTTTGCGGATTTCCCCTACCACGAGGTCAAATATGAACATTTTTTGTTAAGGACGATGAAACGGCTTGCTGTATGAAAACGACTGTTTCAGTTTTACAATTTTTAGTACAACGGGCGATTTTCGGCATCTGTTTGCTTGGATTATATTTTTAGTGTTGATATAATGCGAAGGTCTGTTGTTAGTTTTCGAGCACAGTAAGAATGTTTTAGATTTTTTTACTATTCAAGACATCTTAATAACGAATTCATTATTTTAATTGCTGGGTAAATCTTGTGCTGGTGAATTTTAATTATGATGTTCAACTTGCACTCTGTGGCGAAACTTTTTCTCTTGAAAATTATGTGCAACATTCACGACAAGTTCTCCTTTAAGAACCGTAATGATGCTGCACTAGTATCACTGCAAATCAAAGCACAGAATGTGATACATTTATGGACAGAGCAGCAGAGCACTATTATGTATTTCTGTGCCTCTGTGAATAGGTTTTCGTTAAAAGCAGCGCAGTACCAAGAAACACAAGCTTCAACTCCTGTCACCTCTAGTAATGTTCGCCCAATAATTTCAGTATTTTGTACCACTTGAAAGAGGCGTTAAACTTGCATTACTGCGACTTTATGCAAGAAATTTAAAGTTTGGTGATTTATATTCACTGGGGCTATTGTGCAGTTGTGCTCTTGGTTGATTTTGGGTTGATTTTTCACTTCATCAAAAGCAGAATACAGGGAGTTCAGAAGTCAGCTTTATTGCTTTTTTTTTATTTCAGCACCGAGAGGTACGTTACAATCACCTTTGCTGATAAGTTATGTATCCATGGAGTTACAGTGAGACAATGATTATTCCTGTCAGCCGCCCAGTTAACTATGATTGAATGAAGTACTTCTTAGTGACTGCAGCATGCGGGCATTCTTGTTTTAAAATTTGGAGGCGGTCGCTTTTCTACGCAGTTCCACTTAGAATTCTTCTAGCATGTCTGTGCTGCGAGATATCTTGCTGCAAAATTTCATTGCGATTTGCAGTATTACACATGCAAGACGGTGAGCGCTGGCGCAAAACCCCTCCCCCTCCCCCCACGCTGTTACTACTGACTGGCGATGGCAAGCAATTACTGCTCGTCACATAACGGAGGATGATTGCGCCGGTCCACACCACCCTGCATGCGTGATTATGCAATCCGCCATCAAACTTTGCAGCGAGATATCTCGAGCACAGACATGCTAGAATTCTTCCTAGTGGAACCGTGTAGCAAAGAGACTGCTCCCAACTTGTCAGTACAAACGTGCCCGCTTGATGCAGTCAATAAAATGTTCAATATTGAATTTTAGTTAATTTGGGGGCTGACAGCGATTACATTTGTCTCACCTTGTGTCCCTCTGGATACATGTCTGCAAAGGTGGTTTTCACATTATTTTCAGTGCTGAATTTTAAGAAAACCACAACTTTGAACACTGGTATAGTAACGTACAGCTGTCGTTTTACTGTACAACTCCCCACAGTGGACGTGATTTTTTTGTATTGTAGTTGTGCGTTGATGTTAGAAAACATTTTAGAAGTATATAGTATTGAAATGCTGGTGCAGAGATTTCAATTGTAGGGGATCAACCTACTCAACAAAATATTTACAATGCAATGAAGCTACTGGCTCGAAAACTATTTTGAAGCAAAGTTGTATTCTTGGAATACTATTTCGTCCTCTCCATTATATTCAGTATCGAAGCATCACATATACTTTTCACAAGGCCCGTATATAGCCAGGAGGCAGAGGGGGCCATACTCTCCCCCCCTCCTGAAATTCTGACGGAGGGGGACGTTTTACCGAAAAAAATATGAAAATGGGTGTTTTTCAGGGCTTTCAGCAAATGCCCCCCCCCCCCTCTAAAAAATTCCTGCCTATGGGCCTGCTTTTCACAATGCCTTTTTAATACAATGCTATGTAAAAAATGCATAGTAGGATTCAGTTACTGTTTTAGAATTCGAATTTTGGTATCGCCTTCGTTAACGTTTCCATTCTGGTTTTTTTTTTGCAAGGCCATAAAAACTGAAGTTTACATTCTTTCAAATTTCTTTTGCATGCACAAACAAATTGTTTTCAAGTATCAGGCACCCTCATTGGCAGGTTCGATGAGCTTATGTTTGTTTGTTGTCAAAGTGCACATAACATGCAAATTTTGTTCGTAAAAGAAGTTTGATAATTACCCATGTCTGTTTTTTTCCAATTTTTCATACCTTTCTGTATCACAGCAGACAATAAATATTTTACTTTTTTTTTTAAATCAAGGGTTATGTCTTGCAGGCCACTGTGACTGGATGTGCAAGCCATATTAGGCATTGCTTTGTACATATGCTCGTACATGATGTTGTATATACATCTATATATGTGTGTACTACTTCTGATTTCATTTCATGATCCTTAATATGCAGCACAAGTGGGTGATGACCGAATTTGAAGCTTCAGATGGACACACGAGGCTTACGCATGGACCACTTCAGAATTCACTAATTCGGGGTGCCTTTCCAACCGAGCCTTCCTTATGCGAACACGACCTTTGCCAAACCAATATGAAGACGCGTTTGTGCAAAGGAAACAGACTCGGTAGTACACCCCGAATTAATGATATCCGCAGGAACACATGCATGACGCCCTTTGTGGCCACCTGAAGCTTCTGTTTCGGCCATTAAACATCACGCGAAATGAATGGTGTACACCCTTCCAACACCCATACGAAAGGGTGTTAATACGAGCTAACACCCTAACACCCCACAAAAGTTTTGCTGAACACCCTTTCTCTAGGGTGTTAAATTAACACCCTAATTGAAGGGTGTTGTCAATAACACCCTAAGGGTGTCCGTCTGGCGACAAGCCGATTTACACCCTTAAGGGTGTTAAAATGTTTAGTGTGTACCCTGACTGGCAACCTGGCACGTCGGAACACAACGTCACACTACATAAGCTGCCGCCCCTTCATACCACCTTGGGATCTGGCGCCGACATGGCTGCTGGTCACTTACGTCTCGTACTTCTTCAGGTTGGTTTTTTCTATCGCCCTGCTGACGGTAAACCATTTCGAAAACTGGCGCCAGATCCCAACTCCGCCTTGAACTTTTGTACGCGCAGCATTTCTTTTGTGCGAATCAAGTGTTTGTTATGTGTGCGATATCTGCGAAAACTACTGCAGCTTGCAGGTGATGTAGAACAAAACCCAGGCCCTCTGACTTCTGAGCAAGAAAAACAAATGTACAGCGCTGTCATGGCAATTCCCACGGTGCTACAAAAGCAGACGGAAATTCTTGGGGAACTTCGTTCCGTCGCGTCACGGCAAGAAGCACTCGAGCAAAAGTTTTCGCAGATAGAGGACAAATTGGACGTCTTTGAGGACAAATTGCTATCGGTGCTTCCATTAAAAGATAAGGTGATGCAGTTAGCTTTGGAGACCGAAAATCTTGTTGCCACGTTTTCGAAGCTGCAAGAATTGGAAGGTGATATGGAAAATAGATCTCGAAGAAACAACCTGATCTTCTTTGGCTTTCAAGATGCAGCTGGTGAGACCTGGCAGGATTCGGAGACTAAGGTACTTGCCTTTTGTGAAGAAAAATTAAACGTCTCAATTTCGGCTGATGCGGTTGAGAGGGCCCACAGGCTCGGTCGCTTCACGGCAACAAAAAACAGGCCTATACTAGTTCGGTTTCTGTCGGTTAAAGAAAAGCAGCGTGTTTTATCAGCTACTTCGAGGTTGAAAGGTACAAGCATTGCTATTAGCGAGGACTATAGCAACAAAGTTCGACAAGAGAGGCGAAAACTAATTCAATTTGCGAAGAGTAAGGGAGGTGACTTCAGGCTATCGTATAACAAACTAAAGATCGGCAAGGAAACCTTTGTCTATAATGCTGAAACAGACAGCGTGACTAAAACTAAGCCATAGCAACTAAAAAAGGCCCTCCCAACTTGTAGACAACCATCCAGCACGGATGACATCGTGTGTATTGTGGTAAATTGTCGTAGCTCAAAAAATAAAATTATTGAACTTGCCGCCCTCATTGAAGCGACAAAGCCACATGTAGTACTTGGTTCTGAATCTTGGTTAGATGACACAATAAATGACAACGAAATCTTTCCAACCTGCTACACAGTCTACAGGAAGGACAGAAACGCGCATGGGGGAGGTGTTTTCATTCTGATTCACGATACTATATCTAGCTCCCTCGTTGACGTTGAAGCTGGCTCAACCGAAGTTGTTTGCTGCAAAGTACTCTTGAGCAACGGCTCGTCTGTGGCATTCGTTTCCTTGTACAGGCCTCCTGGCTCGAGAGCCCCTCAGCCCCTTTTCAACTTAAGCAATGTGCTCCTGTCTCTACAGACTACATATATTGTTTTGGCAGGTGAGCTTAATTTGCCAGACGTGCTATGGCAGCAGCTTACACCAGTGTTAGTCAATTCATCCCTCCTGTACACGACCTTCCGCGAAATGATAAATGCCCATTCGTTACTACAGTTTGTGCAAAAACCAACGCGAATTATGGCTAGTAGTGCAAATGTACTTGATTTATTTTTTTGCAATGTACCTGATCTCGTGTCTTCCGTTACCTTGATTCCTGGTATTAGTGATCATGATGTTGTCGTCGCTAAGATGTCCTGTGCCACCAGGAATTGTCGTTCTGCGCAGCCTCGCAAGGTCTTTTTTTATGAATGAGGCGATTACGCAACCATATCATGTGAACTAGACAATTTTCTCCCAGAGTTTAGGGCTCAATGTTCGTGCCTAGACATAAATGCATTGTGGGATCTTTTTAAAACTAAAATATTGTCCTTGACACAAACCTTCATTCCCTCGCGTGTCATTACTTCCCAGCGCCGAAACGATAAACCATGGATTACTAATGAGATTCGTACGTTGATAAACAGAAAAAATAGAGCCTTTCGTAAGCACTGCCACTCGCCGAATCCTACATTGTTCGCAAAGATGAAGGTATTGAGCGAAACAATAGCGAGATTGATGCGCAATGCACATAAAAAGTTTCTTTGCGCTTTAGGACACAAAGTGAAAACTAATCCAAAGGAAATGTGGAAATATGTCAAGAGCAAAAAGAACTCTGGTGACGCAATCCCTGACGTCATAGATGAAAAAGCCTACGGCGCAGATATTTTCGCAAAAGCAGAGGCCTTGAATGCTTATTTTCACTCTGTGTTTTCATGCGCAAAAGCCGCAGTTTCCAAATCATATGACGTCAGTGAGCTTGCTCAGATGAGGGAAATTAAGCTGTCTGATAATGGTATCGCATTATTACTACGGAAGATAAACATCCACTCGGCTACCGGTCCTGACTTTATTTCAAATTTCGTTCTAAAAAACTGTGCATTGTCTCTCGCCCCTTTCTTAACACTGTTATTTAAGATATCTCTTCAAGTTGGTGCTCTACCTTCGGGCTGGAAAACTGCAAATGTTATTCCAATTCACAAAAGTGGTTCAAAAACGAGAACATGCAACTACAGGCCAATTTCACTCACAAGCGTTGCTTGCAAAACATTAGAACATGTTGTTTATACGAATTTAATGACACACCTTCAAGAAAATAGCTTCTTTATTCCAACGCAACATGGCTTCAGGGCTGGCTTTTCTTGTGACACCCAGCTGATAGAATTTGCCATGACATTGCAGCTTTTATTAACTCGGGTTTGCAAGTTGACTGCATCTTTTTAGACTTTCGGAAAGTTTTCGATACCGTATCTGATACCCTATTACTACTAAAGTTGTCCTACCTCAAATTGCCAAATACCCTCTGGAAGTGGTTGGAAGCGTACCTGTTAGATAGAAACGAACGCGTGATACTTGGTGGTGTCCGCTCTTCTGATGTCTCTGTATTATCTGGAGTGCCACAGGGGTCCGTCTTAAGGCCCCTGCTTTTTCTAATTTTTATCAATGACCTTACAGAATATTTGTCTTGCCGGGTGAGGTTGTACGCAGATGATTGCTGCATTTACCGTGAAATTTCAAGTGAATCAGATAGTGAACTGCTACAAAATGATGTGAACAAAATCATGTCTTGGTGTTCGACTTGGAACATGACACAAGATTCACAAACAAAAAACGCCCGCTGACGGCAAGCTATGTCATGAATACAACACAGCTGTCCTTGTAACGGAATATAAGTACCTAGGAGTAATTTTTTCCAGCAATTTTACTTGGAATGCCCACATAGAATACACCGTAAAAAGGGCCAGCAACACACTAAACTTCTTGGGACGCAACTTTAAACAAGCACCGGCCAGCCTGAAAGAAACCCTGTATATGTCGAATGTACGCCCACTTTTGGAGTACGCGTGCAGCACTTGGGACCCTTTTACTAAGGTCAACATCGACGCTCTAGAACGCGTGCAGCTGAGAGCGGCCCGTTTCGTCGCGGGTGATTACGACTTTTCTAAGAAATCTTTCAAAATCAGGAATACTTTGGGATGGCCTCTTCTTGAAGACAGGCGCAAATTCTTACGTTTATCTCTGTTTCACAAAATATTCCATGGTTTCACGGGTATTCACAAAGAAAACTACATATCGGAGCCTACGTATACATCTGCTCGTATTGATCACCCACTTAAAGTGCGCGAGTTCGCTTCCAGAATTAACTTTTTTAAATATTCATTTTTCCCGCGATCAAATAGGCAATGGAACAAACTACCTCAAGAAATCGTAGCCGCTCCAGGGAAACATTCGCCACTGCGCTTGAATATCATATTTTATCGTAGCCTGCGCACAATTTAAAGTTGCCTACACTTTCGTTTGATCTTTCTAGCGATCTAAGCTCGAGTTCTCTTTTTTTTTTCCCTATCCGCCTGCATTTATCTGTCTGTGTGTATATATATGTGTGTGTATATGTATGTATATGTATATATATATATGGATATATGTATATGTGTATGTGCGCGTATGTATTTATTATATATAATATGTTTTCCTTGCTGCTGTATCTCCACACACGTCAGTGTTTATTACGTGTCACCCTTGGATGCTTCATTATGTATCTGTATTTCTTTTATGTACACCTCAGTGTTAATGGATTGTCGCCCTTCTGCATTTCGAAATTGTTATCTCCCCCCTACACTAATGCCCCACGCAGGCGCTGTAGGTACTGTAAATAAATAAATAAATAAATAAATAAATAAATAAAATAAACTGCACGACTGACGCTGGCGCTGTAGCGTCCGGTGAAACGCTGCAACAGACTCTCGGTGCCGTCCTCGCTCTCCACTTTCGTTTCTTGGACTGCGATAATGTCCAGGTCATGGTCCATGACAAGCCTCTAGAGTTGGGCCTGCTTCTTTCTAGAAGCCAGCCCTCGTACGTTGAGTGTCGCTGCTTTCACGTACCCGCTCAGCGACGAGATCGGTGAGCGGGTCCACGCCGAGAGCCCTGCACTTTCACTTGTTGGGCTCTCGTCGTCCAGGGTGGATCCATGGTGTTGACCTCTAGTTTGCGCGGCCATCGTCGCGTTTGAGCGACGACGACCGTTGTCGGGCAGCGTTTCGTTTCTTTCCTCCACTGACCACCTTCCACTGCACTTCAGACTTCACTTGTGCTTCATCCTCTTGAGCACCATCATCTGAATCGTGCCGGCGTTTTGAAGACGCTACCTCTAAATCCATGCTCGAAGTATTCAGATCACCAAGCAAACTTTGCGTTTCCTCAGTTTCTATCCGTAAAGGATGATGTGAAGCCGATTTCAATGATGTCACAGTAGGCTTGAGCTGCGACGCCGAGATTTCCAGGCGGTTTGCTTCCAGCGGCGCGGCGTCTGCTGCAGGCACGGGGCGCGTCTGTTTGTTCACTGTTGAAGTACCCTCCGTAGCTACTGCGGTTTCTTTCCTTTGCTGGGCGTTCATGTCAGAGGTTGTAGAAAGCTCCTTACTGTTGTTCAACACCGCCGCGTCATCCGATGACGTTAGCTTCTGTGCTGTTGCAGGCACCGATGCTTGTTCCGATTCTTCTTCATCCATGATCAGTTCACTCTGCTGAGTCTCAGATTGTCGCCCGGCAGCTCGAGCGTACGAGCGGGTGCACTCATCTCGCTCATGTCCGAAAGAGTGACAGTCGCTGTACCTTGGAACTTTGCAATCGCGTCGCATGTGCCCCGTACTTCGGCAACGCAAGCACAAAGGCGCTCTCCCTGGCACTACGACAAGTGCCATACTGCTTCCAATACGCATTTGATGCGGCAGTTGATCCACAGAAACACCTTCTCGAAGCTGCAAGCGTATCATACGGGTTGTTGATTCTACTCCTTCAAAATCCTCAACCCTCCACCGGTCATCGCTCACCTCCTTGACGTCGCCGTACTCATAGAAGGCACGCCGGATAGCTTCCCTTGTAACATCAAACGCCAGCCAGTGTAGCTTCATCTTAACTTCTTGACGTGTCGGGTCGATGACTAGGCACACCCGGTTTTTAACTTTCAGGACGCCTGCTTCTGTTAGCGTTTTCTTCGCTTCGTCGGCCTTCATGTTCAATAACCACACGTGCGACATCTGATATGCCCCGATGTCACTCACTGGCTGTATCACAGCCAAGTCTTTGAGGGGTTTCCTGAAGTCGTCGATGCGATATGGTCGACCACTGACGTCGCAGTGTAGTGCAACTGCTCGTTTCATCGCTTCTCCTGATGGCAATGAAGGCAGAATAATCCTGTAGTCTTTTGGAACGAGAGGAGACGCTATACCGCGGCCGGCGTCGACCGCTGTCGCTGCTCGGGGCGAGCTATCCATCCTGCGTCCGCACCGATCGGCGTCCAGATGCAGAATCTCTGCGCCACGGTCACAGACTGTAGAGGCTTTACAAGCGCGCCTTTTATACCTACCATTCTCCCGGTCGGCGGGATGCTGTTGCCCTCTGGGAGCGGTGATGTAATTCGTCATTACTGCGGCATCCACAATTAACAGCTGCAACGCGTTACACGTCGGTCCTATTCTGCACGTTTTCAATAGTTCAATTTTGTCATTGCGTTAACACACCGCGAGGTGACGATCTTAGCCCAAGCGTCGTAAAAGCGTCGGCCGCGCTCAGAGCATCATGCTAATCCAAACCAAAAATAGCTCTGCAACGCGCGCCTGGCTCACCTGGCTGTCACACCGCGTTCCTTGCTCACGCGCTCGCCGCGAGGAAAATCGCGGCCGGAGGGCGGCACGACGCGCTTTGCGTTTCACTCTAGTCCAGCAGTGGTGTTCAATCACATTTTTACATGCCGCGGGATGGCGACCGAGTTCTGCGTCCAATATGCGACGCTCTTCTGGCTATCACACCTCGTTCTCTGGATACGCTCTCACCGTTAACTACTACAGCCATCTTTCTCTATGCTACAGCTACCGCAATGTTTTGTGTAATCATTTAACATGGACGTTAGTCATCGCAATGGAGATGTACCACCCATCATCAAAGTGATTGCCAGACATCAATATACATTGTGCAACTCTCTTATATGAATGTACAGTAAACATTCAGTTACTTGTGTAAGGGCACGCTTTACTTTCGTGTTATTCCGATTCCTATCACGGAGGGATCAACCATCTTTTATTTACAACGCATACAACCTTGAACATTGTACCTATTTCTTTTTGGATTATCTGCTGTACGGCGTAATCTACAAAAGTTTGCGTTCGCGGAATACGCGCAGAAGCGCAGTAAACAGTTTGTGCTTCGGTTCCGTAGCGTTTGCTGTGCTGCAAAAGAAAGTTGTCGCCAGGTATAGTCCCTGGAACGTCGTTCCTAGGAACACCATTCCGTACAACACTGCCGCCGGAGAAGGGGCACTAGCATTACCACCAATAGTATAACACCACTGTCGTCGACGCACTGGCTTCTGCCATCACGCTGGCCAGGGCGAAATGAAGGAGGGGGAGGAAGATGAGGCCTGCTGATGCTGACTCTTTATGAAACAGACCTTTATTTCAAGGCGTTCATCGCTACGTGCTCTTCTGTAAGTAGAGTTATCGTAATTAATGCCTGATAAAGCTTGCAGAGTTTGTCATTCGTGCATACGTGCTAGAGCATTCGATGTTTTGATGCGAAGGGTAGGGTCAACAGCTTGATAATAGTTGAAAACAGAAGGGCAATGGAATTTGATTTCGCACAGGTAGGAGCAGCAGCCAATAAGAGCGTTCGTTTTTCCTTGCAAAATTGTCTTTGTGGTGTCTGAACTCCTGCAAGGCGCAACCCAAAAATGTTTGAAGTGCTACCAGCAATGACCGAAAAAGAGAAGCAAAATACAAGGCACATCGGGAACAGTGGAAATCGCGGATGACCGCAGGTGTAGTCCGAGGGGTTTTGAGTTACGCGCATACGGTTTTACATACAAAAAATGCGACCCCCTTCCACCTCCCCGAATAAAATCCTGGCGTCGTAGCCCCGGACCACCTTGCTTTCTTGCCAAAAGGTGGTGCCACATGTGTAAGGTTTCGTCTGTGGATGACAAGAGGATACCATGAGCCGATTATTGAGCGTGTTTAAAGGAATCACTTTATAGTGACGTTTTGTAAGGCGATCTTTCTTAAGAATCGTTTGAATCTGAAAAAGTGGTCGTCTTATATTTTGCGCGTAAACAGCGATGAGAACTTGGAATCTGCTATCTTGGTTTGAAGTGCCACCGTCACCGCCTTGCCCGCTTGGCCTATACGAATTAAGAAAATTCAGCCAAACCTGCACACCTGCGCTATTTTCGCATTAGAATATCAACGCGCAGGTAGCGCGTGTTTTACTTCTCATTCTTCATTTTCTAGAGGATACTCCTGCGGATGTTATAGTAAGCATCATATTAACAGCGACCCCGTGCCACTGATCCGTGCCGTGCGAAGCTTACGCCGACACCGCCCCGGCAACAGGCACCCGCAATACCTATGCTTTATTTCTCACGGCGCACAAAAAACGCCTTCGCGCAGAAACATTACTGATAAACGACCGCCCTCGAGGTTAAATATTCACCGGTATGTAGCATAGGTGTCATATGTACTACATCGAGTTTGTGTGGAAGTGTACTGGCCTTAGAGAATATACGGTTCTCACTGCTAATATACTCGCTGATCATGTACGCGCATCCCTGAAGACGACTGCTTCAAGAAAAAGCCATATTCAAGGACCATGCCCCAGGCTGCACTGCCGATTTTGACTACACATTCAACGTTGTGCAGCATCATGAAGGGATAATTACACCAAAGAAATTTTCCGAATCAGTTAATTATTCAACAACGTAGCAGAATTTAAACTGCCCTGCTGTCTTGCCTCCGGGACGCGAGCTGCAGTAAATGCATACACATGCTCCTTTTGCCTCCTTTAGACTCCGGAAGTCGGCTAACCAAACGCTCCTTTAGGTAGCGTTCGCTCACACAGCTGCCGGCGGCAAGTTGTCTTTTTGTCCACTTTACTTTCTGCACATTTATATTGTAATTACTACAATACGCTTAAACCAGTGCATTAAACGTCCCCTACACATTCCTTGGCTTTATTATATGTTGACTTCCATGAAGGTAGTATCAAAAAAGAAACAAGCCCTTGAAATGTCCTTCTCTCGTTAATTCATTGGGAGGTTCTCGTTCCCGCAGGCTTGATGCCTTCAGGTAGTATGCGATGCCCTATTGGTCAGCTGTCCTCTCGTTAAAAGAACCTGTGCTACTTCACGCCAGCTGGTAAAAAAAAGCGTGTTCCACACTCGCCGTCATGGCTACGAGCGGCGCTGACGGACACTCTCAGGTTTGCATGCACATAAATATCCGATAAAGTGGAAGAGAAAACGACCACATTAATTGGTAGAGCATCGGGTGCGTTACCCGAAGGTTGCAGGTTCAGTCGCTGCCGGCGGCGAGTTGCCGTTTTGTCCACTTTGCTTTCTTGATATTTACATCGTAATGATTACAATAGAGCTCAAACAGAGAAATAACGCCCTCTTTACCTTCGTTGGCTTCAAGATAGGTTCAGTTTCATTAAAGTGACCCCAGACAATAATATTTCAAGTTTTACAGCGAAAGCTCTTATGAGATCATTTCAGCGGCCGTTTTTGGCGCCGTAGTTGTCCGCCGCCGCCGCCGGTGTCCGTAACCACTGTCGCTCGAAATAAGAAAAAAATTCAGGATGGAACGAGGTTCGAACCTGGGCCCTCTGCGTGGGAGCCCGCTATTCAACCTCTGAGTCATGCCAGTGCTTGAAACTGCTTTGCAAAAAGGTCCTATACAGGTTTCATGGCGGGAAGGAACCACATTAGCATATGCAATATAGCGTGGTAGAGCAGTAAAATAAGCACCAAGAGTCACACAACGCGAGTTCTGTAACCAGGCGTCACACAATGCGAATTGCACGACGAGTAGGTTGTTGAATGCTTCCAACCCATTACAAAGGGCTCTGCCATAATTCTTCGTCGTCATCAGGCACAGCATCAACAAAGTGCACATAATGCCTTAGAGGTGTTTAGCAGGTACGACGGTTCTGTGCAGAATGACGAAGCATTGCATAGTGGCTGCTTCCCTACTTCACAAATATTATGATTTATAGCGTAGTGGGTTGCTCGCAAGTGCACCTCTAATGGTTGCTAAGGAAGCCCAAAGGCTCCTATGATTCATTTCCTCAGGGTCCTAATAAAGTTAATTCCCTTCTCTCTATCTCTTCCTCACGTTAGCGTATGTTATAAAGCGTGGTGGGAGAGTGAAATAACAACCGGGCGTCGCACAATGCGAATTATGTAACTCGAGGGTCATTTAAAGCTTCCAACCCATTACAAAAGGCTCAGTTGTAATTCTTCATCGTCATCAGCCGTCGCATCAAGAAACTGCACATAATACCTTACAGATGGTACCTCGCTTCTCCGCAGAATGACGAGTAATGTCGTGGTGGGTGCTTCCCAACTTCACAAAAATTATGATTTGTGGCGTAGTGGGTACGTTGCTAGTGTAGTTGTATTAGTAGCCACAAGAGAGTTTATAACGGGCTCTAGAAATGCCGCTCTTCGAGCTTTCGCTGTGACTGTGCTGCGCTTTCCGCGTAGGCCTGGCGTTTTTGAAAAGCGTCTTTCCCATGCACAACCTTTCTTTATTACTGTAAAACATCGAATGTGTAGACACGCATAACGAGAACAGTTTAACTGTATTTCTTCATTGTTGAAACGCATGGAAGGAGAAAATCTTGATGCGCACGAAAGAGCAGCCTCGTATGCAGCCGAAGTGTAGGAATGGACATTGGAGCAGCGACTTACTCTTTGCCGTAGCGTCGGTGTTTCCCTGAGAGTCCAATGAAACTAGAAACCAGGACCATATCTGTCTTCCACGAGAAAAAGAGTTCATTTTTATAACGTCTAGCGTATGGCGTCTATTTCTATTATACTATTGTGTTTCTAGATACGTGGCGTAACTTCATATATAAATTTTTTTCATATAAACATCAGAAAAATATTGCAGTCTTGACGGCAATTTTCATTGATAATAAGCTCCTGTGTCAAAAAAATGTTTCTGAGTAGCAGAACGAAAAACGGCCGCCCATTTCAGAGCCGGATGTATACAAGCATGACACATCTGTACACTTACGGCTCCGAAGAGTAATTTTTCTTGTTCAACATACCGAAGAGTAAAAAAAAAAAAAACAATTAGGCTCAAGCACTTGGAGCAAGGCATGCGCAGCTTCGTGAGGCAAGTAGGCCGCATTTTCGGCAAGCATCGCACTTTTTCAGGAGCCCATTTATCGATGACATTTTCCGAAGCAGATATCCATCCCTTCACCACCGTCATATCTGTAATGCCTGACCATATTTTTGTTCCTTTTTCTTTCTTGATTGGCATTCCTGCACCGTCATATGGCACACTCGTTCGTCCTCAAAGTTTTCTCTTTTTTTTCTGTTTGCCGTACGTGTTTCGAGAAGACGGAGGAGCCTTCTTGCTTCATCTCCAGCCTCTGTTTACATCTCAAGCTCTTTTGTTGTCTGCTGTTCTTTTGCACGCCTCTACAACCAGGAAGTGCCAGAGAAATACGCAGGTCGTGCTGCACCGCCTTGTTACGAAGCTGCTTATTCTGCGTCCTAAGTGGATGCGCTTCCGTTTGCATCTCGAAACGCTGAGAAATCCCTTTTCCCATCTCGTTTCTTTTCCGTCTTTTATCCAGCGCGCTCGTCCCAGAAAATTTTCTGCCCATAGGATGGGTTTGCTGATCGAGCGGAACGAACAAGCAGAACAGCAGCTCGGCTGGCAACGCTGATGCTCGCAAACAATGAACCACTACTTGAGGAGGGAGCACCAACAGCACTGTGCATTGAAGGATTACGTTTATTTGTTTCTCCCAGTTTTTTTCGGTTTTTTTTTTCGCTTAGAATTGAAAGCCGCGTACCTCAGACGGGAAAAAATGCGGGCTTGAATTAAATGACGTCAGTGAAAAGGTGAAAACAAAAGGAAGAATCTCGAACATTTTTGGCACTCAGCACACCACGTCGTTAGTATGCAGCGCACGTGGCAATTGAGTAAAATAACGAATGCTTTTCACGCTACTCTCAAATAGTGGCGCAGTACAATTTGGGACGCTGCACTTAGGCCCTCTTCTGATAGAGTAACAATGAAAACGTGCGATACAACAAAAACAAAAACAAAAAACAAAAATATCTCTCAATGTGCGCCCGTTGTCACCTTAGGTACATTTACTCCGATCAGAATCTTGCGTTCTTACAAATAATATGTTGCTCAGTTTATTTTTAAAGCGGAGTTTTCCTCAGGGCTAACTGCCGAGCTTTTCTGGCCGTGCTGCTGGTTCCTTGCAAAAGTATGTCATTCACTTATTGCTGAGTGATTAGTGTATATAACGCCTAAAATTTCTGCTTTACATGAGAAGTACAGAGTGTTCATAATTAGGCTTTATGGGTTTCTTAAAGTTCAGCACGGGGGGATACGTGAAAACCACTTACGCAAATATGTTTTTTATACGGCGGGAAATAAAATGAGACAATAATTATCGCTGCCAGCCGCCCAATAAACCATGATTGAATAATGATCGTTATAATGAGTGCAGCAAGCACGCATGTTTATATTGAAAAGTTGGAGGCAGTAGCGTTTGTACACAGTTTCACATAGAAGAATTCTTCTAGCATGTCTGTGTCCCGAGATATCCCGCTGCAAAGTTTATTTGAGGTTTTCATGGTTGCGCATGCAAGACTGAGCACTCACGCAAAGCTCCTCCCCGATGTAGCGCGGGTAGCGTGTGGCGCTTAATCTCAGAACGGGTCGAACGCATAGGCAAGGATGATAACGGTTACCATTTTGCTACCGGCTGGCGATAGCAAGCACTGACTCCCGGGGCACATCGGGGAGGAGGTTCGCGCCAGTGCTCACCGTCTTGCATGAGTAATCATGCAAACCGCAATAAACTTTGCAGAAAGATATCTCGGGGCATAGACGTGCTTGAACAATTCTTCTAAGTAGATCCGTGTAGAAACGCGACCGCCTCCAACTATTCAATACAAATATGCCCGCTAGCTGCACTCATTAAAAAGTTCGTTATTCAATCCTAGAGATTTGGGCGTCTGACGGCGATGATAATTGTCTCATTTTGTGTGCCCCAGGAAAGGTAAGTTATCTGTAAAGGTGGTTTTCACGTTCTTCCCAGTGCTGAATTTTAACAAAACCACAAAGCTTAATTTCGAACACGAGGTATATGGTAGATATGGGAGCCAGCGTGCCCAGCTGCAGGCGGCACGCTGATTGCCGTAGTGGAGAATTAGCGACGCCAGACAGCCGAGCTGAGACGGGAAAGAGGATTGACACTGGAGGAGGTCCCGTCGCGTGGCATGTGCGTTCTACTGCGTGCCCGGGCGTCATTTGGTGCGTGGTCCAACATCTCATACCAGCAAGCGCTTTCCTGGAGAAAGAAGCGGTACAACCACATCTCTCGATAAATTTTAAAAGTAGAAAGGCAGCATGGCAACGGCCTTCGGCTAAAGCGCGCTGTGGCTTCCTCTCACCGAACCCATCTACACCAAACCGACTGTTCTGCCCCACCTAGCTTGGCTACCCACTATCCGGCAACTGAATAACATTTCTTAAAACGAAATTTAGCGAATTGATTATAAGAGTTCGAGAATAGCCAACCGATATACCACTCCTATGTCTTCTATCTGTTCATTGATCGACTCCCTTAACGAAGCCGGGCTTTCTTTTAGGCTCCCGAAAGTAGCTTCACATGTTGGTTTCCTGACAATAAGCAGCCCTTCATCCCCTTTGCCAAAGCAATACACGTCACAGTAAATTTACCATTAAAGAAAGTTCTAGACGCTTTATATTAGTTTTATATCCACGGTTACCAATCATCACATGCAAAATTTCAGAAGTTCAATTGAGAAATGACTCCAAAGAACTAAGCATCAAGAAAAGAGAATATTTTTTTTTCGCGTGCCTTTTTCATGCAGATCCCGCTTGCTCACTTGTGATGTATCTCAGTATCGACGCTGAATAATGCCAGAGAAGGGAACTGACAGGTTTCATTCTTGACCTTGGTGGTTTGGAACTGTGCTGAGAAACCCCGTAAGAAGTGTACTGTGTCATGCTTAAAATAACAAAGCAGCATCCACCTAAAAAAGCAACTCAAGAATATATATAGCTTGCGCAAGACGTCTACGGCAGCACGAGTGCGCATCTGGTGGATTACTCCTCTCGTGTCCTGATCTAGGTCAACAAATATCGCCTGTTGCGATTGATTGTTTAACCATGACACTTGCGCAAGGCAGTACCTGGAGAAAAGCCTGTTGGAGATAAGGCCCGAATGAACTCTACAGTCGATGTGCACAATAAACAAACGCGTGAGGGGCACCGCGTGAAATAAACTGTTCAGCGCATATACGTTGCTCAAGCCCAGCCTTGCATATATCGCAAAAGTAAACTTCTGTAAGGTGTACGTGTTTTTCGGAAGAAAAGAAACAAACCCACGGTCAAAGACAATAATCTGGCTTTGAAATCTTCACCTGTCTCTCAACTACGAGATGCGGTACTGGTCGCAGTAATAAGGACAATAATGCAATTACACGTTCTTATAAGCGGCCGTCTAGAACGTCCGGGCTTTCAGCACGTAAATGTAATGCTTTCTGATGATTTGCAGTTTTATTCACTAAGATATTCGCGTCAGTTCACTCACTTGTTTTCCCTTCGCTTGGTTTGCAAGAAAATTGCTGTCACATGATCACTGGCGGGACGCATCGTTGATCATGTTAAATTAGCCCATCTTCTCCCGCTCCTCGACACGCCAGGGTGGTCTTGTGGTTATGGTGTTCGAATGCTGACCCCAAGGTCGCGGGATCGATTCCCGGCCGTGGCGGCCACATTTAGATGGAGGCGTAATGCTTGTCTTCTCTTGAGGTCGTGCATCTCCGATATTGTTCGCCGCCCACTAGAAGGCCGCTGCAGGGTCTTAGGACATAGATAATTGGGTACAACGCGAGCGCAAGTATCCGAGTGAGGCTTGCGTCTGCGTATGTGCCCTGGCGGCTCGCAAATTTCGTGAATCCCTTGATACTATTTTATTATTCTTTAGTTAAAACGACCTTACATAAGAATCTAAGCGAAAAGAAACAAGTATTCAATCAATAATCGAAGCGAGTTTTGCTGGTTTCCGTAACATTACGGCACAGCCTAACAAACTTTTTTCGATGAACCCGAATGAGGACTGAGCATAGAGCTCAGTATTCGTTTCATTAAAGAAAACCACAAAACCAGCATCAAAAGCGGATGCTGACTGATAAGGCGCCTGTGAACAAAAAGAACGCCCTCCCACGCGTTCCCGTTAATGATTGGGTTGCAGCTGCTTTCCACTTCACACGAGGGTTTCGAATGACGTCAAACGGCCCTTCCATCTGCCCGCTTGGCTTTCCCGCTTTCATATATAAAATGGAGGCCCGTCTAGGAACTCATACAATTCATTCAAAGACTGCCATAGGTGGACTACAGAAATTAAAAATGCGAGTGGAACAGCCTGAATACAATGCTCGACGAAAGGAGCAAATTCGTCTTGACGAAAATTGTCGCGGAATCAATCGTGATCTACCACAGCGGCCACAGTGCGATCATTACTACCATTACCCTAAAGAAATAAAAAAAAAACTCGCCCCATCATAATGTGTAGCGTTGAGACTGCTTCGCTGCCCAGCCACCTTCACAGCGTAGGTTCGAGTCATAATTATTTTAAACAAGACAACCTTTCTAAGATAAAAAATTAATTACCTTGCTGTGCTTCTCACAGTCCACACAGATATCTGTTTATATGCCTATGTGTTAAACTTGCATATTGCAACCGATAGTCCACACTGCATACTGTATAGGCTTGAGACTCTGGAGTTCCACCAGACGCGTAGCGCCACCTACAGAGCAGTACTAGGTAGTGCAAAGTCCCACTCCCTTGCAAAGTTTACTGTCGAACCAGGTTCAACTAGCTAGTGCGAAACAAATATAGAGCTTAATATTGCGCGTTTTCGCGCATTTAACACTCAGAAAGAGAGCTACGAATTTTTCTCCGCTAGGCGGACGCACCATCTAACCACCATGAAGTGAATGCTGGGTCACTCTCCAGAACGACGGCGAAAACAAAAGCCGATGCGACCGCTCCGCGCTCAATGAAGAAATACCGCAATCGACGGTACTGTTGCGTTGTGAATTGCCACGGAGGTAAAGGTCTGAATAATAACCTTCAGTTATAACGATTTCCATAGTTGTCGTACGAAGCAGAAAGGCGATAGCGCTATTGAGTAAGCGAAGTACCCGCGTTCTCCACAGCCGGTCGCACGAGAAAATATGATGATGTGGCTGTGCTGTTATTATTTTGCGTAGCCCTGACGGATAACCGTGGTAACCTTGACTCTGAAGCTCAGCAGAGCATCTGACCACGGTGCGCACCGTGTAACACAGAATGAGCAGCTAGGGGCAGACTGAAGGCGCCTGATAAGCATCACGCACAGCGCAACATCTCATAATCTAAATAAACTTATAGTATGTACAAACGGAAGACAACCGTCAACAGAACATTGTAGGATGCAGAATAAAACAGTCCAACGCGCAGGGAGCATGTAAAGGAGGGAGAATTCAACTGAAAAGACGAAAATCGCCGGGGCCATTCGTCCCTGATAATGTGAGCTTTGTACCACAGATCGTACGATACATAGCTATCTTAACTGATCGTGTATGTACCTAATCGCTTCGACATTATGTATCCAGGGTGTTTCAACTAAAAAGCATAATCTATTAAAAATTAAACATATGGCCTACGCGTCCCTAATTAGCGCAGTATTGTTCTAAGCCATATAGAGCACGTCAGAATAGTGTTTTTTCCAGTTCGCGAAGCCCGGTAGTAAACAAAGGTTGCTTAATGAACATTTTATATAGTAACTGCAGAGAAACATTTTCACTAGAAAAGTTGTTGCGCTTGTTCAGAAACATGGAATTTTTGAATCTATGCTAAGGTAACACCCCTGCTTAGTTTTTTTCCGGCCTTCCTTTAAAGCTCGCGAATTTAAAAAAAAAATACCACGTGACTGCAACCTAACGCGCGGCTCTTTTAGTGCCCTCAAATGTAAGTTGAATGAATTATCAAAGGCTGCTCCGCGCACAAAACTCGGTTGAGCAGGCTACCGGCGACTGCGATGGATGCTAAATGATGATAGGGGAGTACCGTCTAAAGCAAAAAGTCTACGAAAGTGCGGCCGCCACGAGTGAGTGAACATTTTATCTCCGTCCTTTTGCCTTGATATGATAACGACGTTGGTGTAACGCCGCGACAATTGGATGTACTTATCCAACATTACGTAATGCTGCTGTCTTTTTCTGAAGGCATAGTTTGCCGCTGAAAAGACGCACACAAAAAAAGATGAGTACGATGACACGGGTGGCCGCCTCTGCCGTCGTCTTCGTCTTCTGCTGGATGAGTTCACGAT
Organism: Rhipicephalus sanguineus; assembly: GCF_013339695.2. Classification (NCBI taxonomy): domain Eukaryota; kingdom Metazoa; phylum Arthropoda; class Arachnida; order Ixodida; family Ixodidae; genus Rhipicephalus; species Rhipicephalus sanguineus. The sequence continues at coordinate 96,636,923 of NC_051178.1, forward strand.
ACTTTCACAGTATTATCGCTTTGTGTTATTGCTTGCAGCCCAATTGGAACGCTATTAGTTTTACTTTTAATGCTGTAGTCCAACGCTTCACCTTATTCCACTTGGCGTGGTTATTTTATTATTCAGGATCATCATTATCAATGCCTTGAGAATGCATTCCATCTTTGAGATCATGATAGTGGCAGAAGAAGACAACACCAGTCATGGCCTGGACGCCTCCCTCGATGATGGATGGTGAGAACTTTGTTTTTATGTCGGTTTTCAGCAACAAATGCCAACTTCTCACAGTTACATAGTTAGGCAGCTCGTGTCAGCTCGTATCCGGTCCTTTATATTGCCTTGTTCTTGCAATAAAGCTCCAGTTGATAGTCTGCGCCTGTTTGTGCTTTCCTCTCGTGTTACCGTTCGTTTTTTCTGCAGTTACATAATGGATCATTGCCAACTCGCCCAACTTACCACTCTTCTGCAGCTCGTGTTCACGGACAGTTGCTAAAGAAGCGTCGCATGAATTCAACTTGCAGCACCTACAGTACAGTACGCGGTTGTGTAGGTTTGGCTTATTTTGCTTGCACCTCAACGCTCTGCCTCCTGGCTCAACTTAGGGCCGCGCGAGGGGTGGCGGCGATTCAAGTGCACGTCATGTGTCAGTGCTGCACACTAATGTTAGAAGTGCCATGAACAAGCATGCTTCTCTGTCTTCTGCCATAGGTACCTGCTCGGCGCACATAGTTCCTCTCACAGAAACATGGCTTTCGGCACGTGTTCATGATTCTGGGGTTTTTCCTGACACGCATGATTATTCTATTTATCGGTGTGACAGCACAGCCAAACGCGGTGGTTGCGTATTGCAATCAGCAAAGATATTCCGTCTTCAAATATTACTATTCACAGGGACCTAGAAATAAATTTTGCACGTCTTACACTCGGCCACCAAAAAGTAATCCTAGGAGTGTGTTATCGCTCCCCGAATTACCCGTCATCGTTCATTAAGAAACTACACTATGCTATTAACCTCATTTGTACTCGTTTCTCATCTTCGACCATTTTTTATGGGGGAATTCCCTGTCCCGTCTACTTCGTGGCACTCTCAAGCACACGGTCGGTCGCCGCCCTCTGGTCATGGTGAGGAATTTTTGAACCTGTTGTCTTTATTTTCACTGACTGTTCTAATAACACATGCAACCAGAGTGTCTCCGAACGTTTCAAACACCTTTGATTCGTTATTTACAACTAATCAGGACTTCGTGTCTGATATTGTTCACTTGCCAGGAATTAATGATCACGTTCCAATTAATTTCACTTAAACGTTCCGCACATGGAAATTAAAAAGGAAAATAAGCTGTAATATATTACAACAGAGCTGATTTTCAGGCTATTAACAGTAAACTTGCCACGTTTCTCGACAACTTCTTAGAAGATTTTGGTAACCGGACTGTTGAAGCTAACTGAATTTTATTAGATACAAAGTGGCCGAACTAACAGGAAAGTACATCCTATAGCGGTGCATCACTAATAACCTAAGTGCGCCCTGGTATACTCCAAACCATAAGCGTTTATCAAACAGAAAGAAACGTTTTCATGGTTTAGCTAAACCGTCGCAGACCGACTTCAGATGGAACGCCTATCAATCGGCCTGTGGGGCTTATGTGCATGCCCTGATATCTGCTAAAACTAACTTCATGTCATCAACTCTTCCGTCCCTTTTGCGCCCCATTCATTGCACTTGAGGACCATAACGGTGACAGAATTCCTAACAATCTACGTGCTTCGACATTAAATGACGCTTTTGTCAAATAATTTTGTCTTACTTCAGATGTGTACCCACCAGATCTGTGTTATGGTGATTTCCCCCTTATGTATCCCTTCTTTATTGACGTATCAGGTATCGCTAAACTAATTGATTCATTACACAATTGTTCATCTCCTGGTTGCGATTCTGTTTGGACTATATTTTTGAAGAGTACTTCTGCCTACAGTTCCATTATACTGACCCAGATTTTTCAGCAATCGCTTCAAACATCTAGCCTTCCAATTGCCAACTGACTGGAAGATTGGTAAGGTGGTTCCGGTTCATAAATGTGGCAGTAAGACATCACTAACCAGTACATGTTGTAAACTGTTTGAGCAGGTAATATTTAAATCATTAGTTAGTAATTTAGAAGATAACTCATTTTTTATGTCTGCGCAAAATCGCTTTCGTAAAACATACTCATGCCAAACTCAGCTTCTCTCATTCACTCAAACTGCAGCATATTGTTGACGAATCATCACGCGCTGACTGCATATTCTTGGACTTTTCTAAAGCGTTTTACAAGGTTTGTCATCAACTGCTACTTCACAAACTCAGCTTTCTCAACCTCGACCCTAACCTCTTCAGGTGGATTAGGTACTTCCTTCGCGACCGCTTGCAATTATTTAGTGCTAATGGGCATAATTAATCCTCTACTAGCGTACATTCAGGAATGCCACAGGGCTCCATTTTGGGACCTCTGTTATTTTAGTCTACATTAATGACCTTCCCTCTGTTGTTTTTTCGCACAACTTTCTTTTCACCGACGAATGCGTATTTTTTTGCGAAATTAAAACCGATAGCGGTACTAACGCTCTCCAATCTGACCTATCTGCTATATTTACCTGGTGCACTAAATGGCAAATAGAACTTAATGCAAAAAAAATGCAAAATTATGCGTGCCACCCGAAACCCTTACATTCCTCTTCCCTCTTCTCAACGGTGTTCCATCAGAATCGTTCACATCATATAAATACTTCGGTGTCCACATCCCGTAATCTAAATTGGAGAGTGCCCGCAGAATACATCATCAACAACGCTAACCGCTTGCTCGAATATCTACGCCGCAACATTTCCGTCGTTCCCTCTTGCGTTAAACTTATACTTTACAAAACCTTAATTCGTCCAAAGCTAGAATACGCTGCCTCTGTGTAAGATCCTATACAAGCAAAATCAACCACTGACATAGAACTCGTTAAGAATAACTGGGCTCGTTTCATTCTCCCTAACTACAATCGCATTGCTAGCATATCAGCCATGAAAGCCATCCTTTCTCTTCCATCTTGGAGAACGCATAGAAAAATCGCCCGCTTGAACTTGTTTCATAAGCTATGTTATCATTCAACTCGTCACCATACCTTCATCCTTCCACCGCTGTATATGTGTCACCGTATTGATCATCGCCATAATTTAGATATTCCATTTTCAAAAACGAAAACATTTTCGGGATCATTTTTACCACGCACCGCGATGGAGTGGAACCACCTTCCCGCTGAAATCACATCAATCACCGACAATCAACGTTTCCGCGAAGCACTAACCAACGCCGTTTAAATAAAACCCTGTTTACTTTATTGTTATTATCGTCCTTGTGACCAGTGAATTAGTTGCATAATTATTGCAGACTGCGACACATCGTGACATCTTTGGACTTTTCGCTGTTTAGCTTACGCGCTCTATCGCGTTGCTGTGGAACTTTTCTTTTTGTTTACACGTTTCAGGTATGGATGAGAGCTTGATGAATACGGGCGGCGATTTCTCAGTTGTGCAGAGCCACTTCACGCGAAGCAGCTTCATGCGAAGCCCTATCCGCTCTCTGACGTAAGTAACGCAAATGTGTGCCCGTGATTGAGATTTAAATTAATTTGATAATTACCATAATAGCAGCGCCTGCCGATCCCAAAAACCGGGGCACCTCCCACCTTTTTTCTGAGTGGTTGGGGTGATTATGCTAAATATGACACCGCACTCAAGATAACATGACCCAGTGTGAATGGTACGGTTGATTGCTATATTGCGCTGATGTTCGCGTGAACGTAGGCTCTTTGGAGTGGCATATATACCATACAAGAGGCGCCAGAAAGGCATATTTAGGAACGACCTCGCGCATCCTTTATATTGCTTGCTGCTGAAAATACCCATTCATGGTTATTAATTAAGTGCGGCAAGTTGGGCAGGTTGGTAAAGATGCATAACTTCGACTGGGTAGCGCATAAAACACGGACACAAAAGGAAGAGACGTAGAAAGCACAAACACCTCTGCTTGTGCTGTAGACAGTAGCGCTTGTGCTGTCTACGTCTCTACCTTTTGTGTCCGTGTTTTATGCGCTACCGAGTCGAGGTTAGGTCACTTATTTCTCTTTACATGACGCAAGCGTCAGAGGGTTATTGCAAGAGTGATCACACAAACTCAACAAAGCACAAGAACAAGAAAAGACGGGCCTAGTTTTCCAAGGAAATTCATTCATGAATCTATAGTCGGTTACAACCTAAAAATTAATACAAGCTCCACCCTCTCACATCGCTGCGCAGCCCAGAAAGAATTTACATAGACGTTCCATTCAATCACGTTTGCTCATTTCCGTGACGTCATGCACTTGCTGTGGGTTTCTTAAAGTTGTTCCCATACAAACACACGTGCTTGATTTTGTGTCAAACACACGTGCTTGATTTTGTTATTTTGTGTCAGCTGGTTTTGTGTCAAAGACTTGAACTTTCTGACATATTTCATCAGAGGTTATCACGCCACTGCTTTGCCGAAGTCACGTTTTAGCCATATTTTATATAGCAACGACGGACCTTTGGTTTTGGATGTGCGTCTTGCTTACCTCAGCTCACAAAAAGTACTTACGGTTCTAAAGGAATCCAGCTTGCATGGGCGGAGCTTGCATATATTTTAGGGTTGTAACACACTACAGGAACTAGAAGGAAAGCAACTCGTGACTGCCTTAACAAATTCATCAAATGGAAAATTTCAAGTACTATGACTCGATGGATCGGGAAAACAAAGTGTACTTAAAATTGTGAGTCCTGGCATACAAGGTTGCTGAGCTTGGGAGTGAGAACTCCTGGTATTAGATTGCTTCTGCGAAAGTAATGTGTGAATTTATGTGTGAAGTGTGTGCGAAGTCATAAAAATTGCGAAGAACAAGCTTAGTTTTAGGAACAGGAATAATAATAAGAGCTAGTTCGGATTTGTGGTCTGCAATAATGTCCGCACCGCCGCACGAATAACCAGTCAGGAAAATTTTCACTCAGAAATAATATGTGATAACAAAAGGACCTCTGGTGTTATTGCCTTACGGTTTATGTTACGCAAGAGAAAATATTTATTGTTTGTTTAGAGTTTGGGCAATCGTAGCCTGCGATAAACAGAGATTGCAACGAAAGAAATGGCACATTACAACCACGCAGTAAAAGTAAGTTGTAACGCGGCAAACGTAACTGATGAAGAAATGCTCCTAAATAGTACAGATGCTCACAATTTCATCCCAAAAGGCGATAATTTAAACCAGTATGAACGCAGCATTTGCCAGGTAATTTTCCAGGTGAAACTATATAGATTCAGCAGAATAAGGACCCCAAAAAAGCTGAAAAGATAAAGACACACTGCAAAAAAAAAAGAAAAGAGCAAGCCACCACCATCTTTGTGTGTTATATCACTGCGCACAACGGTAAAAATATGGCTGATTCCTCCGTAATAGCAATCGATATAACACGAAAGTGAAATATCTTCACAGAAGTAGTTGAGGCTTTGTTGTGCATAGATAAATGAGGGCTTCTACAACATCCATTGGTGTTTGACAGCTATAGCACCCTTTGACATGGATGCACCCACGACAAGACCTAGTGGCACTTCTCCAACCCGACGACTAACGTCCATGATCATTACTAAGCCTTTGTGGTAGCAGAAGTAGTTAACATACACCTGGGTGAACCCGCGTGAGGAGTAGTTAACATACACCTATGGTGAATCCCGCGTGAGGATAGGATCGACAGGCTTATAATAGACACTGGTACTCGATAAGCACTCATTGAAAAGGTCTTGATTTGAGGAGAGAAACGCCAAGGTGTGCGCTCTTCAGTAATAGTGTAACCTACGCCTGTGCTCATGCATTCACTACCGCACTGCGCTTCAGGGACGCGGGAGGAAGAGGTTCGTAGCTAGAGCCCTCAACGCTCGAAGGCGTTCCGCCTCTAGCTGGCGTGTGTCTCGTTGCATCAAGAAGCTGCACTCGCCCGTCGAAATCGTAGTCTTTCTGCGGCGCTTATGTCAACCGCTTCCATAGTCGGTGCTATCACACTATCATCAATAGATGGCGTAGAAATACCGTTGGTGCATATGGAAGCTGCACTACTCTGACGAGCCGTCACACGAAGTACGTAACTGCGTCTAGGGCGCCTCCTCGATACCAGCACGGCCAGAATTCCTTCGCTGGCATCCAGGCGCCCTAAATGCCACGTCACTAAATATCTCCCTCTCGGCATCCGTTAGTCTTTCATCGCATAGTAATTCGCTCCCAGACTGCTTCCCGCCAATCGCCTCGTCAACCAAGAGCACCGCGCGAGAGTGTGCTTGTGAAAATTATAAGGCAAAGCTTCCTACGTGTACGTTGGTAGCGCAGTGATTAAAGCGACCGGCACCGATCGTCGCAGACCGGGAGGTCGTAATTCGATTCCCAGGTGGTTCGCATCAATGAAACATATTCTTGAAGCTTTCCTTTGCCATCCGTTAGGTTGCATTGTGCGGACGTCATATCCGTGACGGAAATACGTCAGCAAAGTCTTGGTGGACCCCGACGTTAAACACTTTGATGTTAAAACAGGTGGAGTAATTTTGGAATCAGAAACGTTGCGCTCTAACAATGTCTCGGCAACACCACCAATATGCAGAACACGAGAAATGGTCAAAGTGACAAAATTAGGAAATTTTTAACTGGGCTTCTAGCATGAACATTTAGAACTTGAGGCTGACATGCTGCACTTCCTGACGTCATTGCGTAATATTCGAAGTAGGTTTGGTAGAGGCATCAGAAGAGCTAGTGATGACAAAAGGGCGTTACTTTTGAGAACCGAATCATAGAACATGTTGTCGATGAACACATGATCAAGCCTTAAACGCATGACATGACCATTTTTCATTTGGGGGGCATTGACATCACACAGTTTCAATTGAATGTATCCTACACGCCAAAAAGTCTTCTGTATTGCGTTGTCACATTCTTTGGTTTGCGACCATTCCTTCATAGTTCAATCGTGTCACGAAGGTCGAGCAACTTAACAGTGATCGGATATATATGACCCTGCTGGTGTTTTCAAATTCTGTGGAATCTTTCAATCCTGGGACAAGTGATCGCTAGCATTTTTCTTCTCTTTGAAAAGCATAGAAATTCTGCTCAACAGTAAGCTGTTACTCCCGTCGTGTTGTTCAGGAAGTCCGCACTAAAATTATATTTTTCCTTGACAGGAGGTTTCAAGACCATCATTCATAGAAACAATTTTTAACTCTGTTGATTAAGAAAAAGAATGCATTGAAAGCCTTGGCGGGAGTACTGGTAACATCATTACCTTGACAAGACTGAGGAATTGCACTGGAAGTCCTCTTAGCAGCAACAAACTATCCTTTGGTTGATTACGTTCCAAGGCGGCCATTTTGGCTATTAGTGTATCCACCTTCTACGAAAGCAGAGACTCATTGGATCGAAAATGTGTCAGGATCATTGTCATCTGTCACAGGTGACAAGGACTCGAAAGCAGCAGCCCGCGATTCTAAGGTATGGAAGAAAAAATGAAATTCAGGCGAAAACGAAGTACGCTAAGAGCCATTTCTTGCAGTGCAGAGGGTAGCTTATTGAACATTTTAGCAACTAAGGCCTTGTCGTTGGTACCTACAGGAACTTCTTGTACTGAGCACCGGCCAGTGAGCTTAAATGCGAAGTATTACTTAGCTAACCAAAGGCACTTTGACCGTGTGACACCCGAGGGAAGAGGAGAAAGCTGAAGTGTGCGAGAGCTCGGGACAGGACTGAGCGGCGGACCGTTCGCCATGATTGTAGATTAAAGAAGCGTCCCTCTCTTACCGTTCGGGAGCCAGTCATTTCGCAATATTGTTGGTGCCGCGAAACCCGGGACTGCCCCTCGAGAGACGCCTTCACGTCACGGCCATGGCGAACTCGGAACAGCTGCGTAAGAAGCGTGGTGCACTCAGGGCTGGCGTCACGCGAGCCCTAACACAGTTAACGGACCTGCTACAGCAAACGGATCCCAACCTCTCGGAAGTTAGCGTGCAAGTCGACTACCCCAAGGACAGGGAATCAGCGTTATCGACGCTGGACGACGCAATTCTTGCATTAACAGATGAAGAGAACCTTGACCGCGAAGTTGAAACGGCACAGGATTACAGCGACAAGATCAGCTACGCTATAGCGCGCGCCAAATACTGGCTCCAAGAACGTCAACAGGCTACCAGGACACATGCTCAAGCTTCTGGATCCGGATCAAGCAACTTAGAGCTTCCGAATTCCGTCGACGCTCCAGACCAGGTGAGAGAGCAGCGTCAGCGATCGGTTGTGCTGCCTAGACTACAATTACCTACGTTCGACGGCAACCTGCGTGAATGGCAGCCCTTTTGGGACCATTACGACGCCACGATCCACCAGAATGACGAATTACCGCGCATCGAAAAGTTTAAGTATTTACTCACGTACTTGACCGGCAGCGCGAAGCGGTCCATCGAAGGCATACGGTTAGCCGAACAGAACTACGACCTCGCAATTAAAACGCTTACGGATCGGTTCGGACGGCGAGATCTTCTGATTAATGAACACGTGGATCATCTTTTGGCGTTAATTCCCGTGAAGAGCTCGTCAGATGTTGCCAAACTTCGTACACTCCACTACAACGTGCAGTTCCGAGTGAGCGCATTAGAAGGCCTTGGAGTATCACCGGATCAGTACATCGTGGTGTTGAATCGCGTCATGATGCGCTGCTTGCCAGACGACTTGGCTATTATGTATCGACAAAAGACAAAAGAAGATGACCGCGCAACGAGTGGTACTGAGACTCCGGAAGACCGAATGCGTCGAGCGAAGGACCTTCTAACCTTCCTTCGCATCCAAGTAGAAGTGCGGGAGGAAGGTCGCCTGCAGCCACGTCGCCGTTCATATGAAAGCGAAGACAACATGGCGACAGAAAGCACGGACTGCACGGAACTCATTCCATCGGCTGCTGCTCTCACAGGTTCAACTAGGTCGGTCAGCCAAGCATGCCCACTTTGCAACAGCAATGAGCATAGCATAATTTCCTGCACTGCCGAGCTGCCAGCGGACGACAAGCGCGTGAGGCTACGGAATAATAACTGCTGTTTCCGCTGCGGTACCCGCAACCACATCGCAAGGTTCTGCAAGAAATCCAACAGTCTTGTGGTACCTGCCGTCGCCGCCACCTGACCATTCTGTGCGACCTGTCAAGACCAGTCGTCGAGGGCCTAGCGCCTACTGCTGAACTCGTTGCGCTGGGAAGACCATCTTCGCCAAGTCTTCGAACAGTGACAACCGCCCAAAGCACTCACAGCGGATACACGGCTGTACTGTTGCAGACAGGCCGCATATGGGCAGAGTGCGGTAACCGATGACTTCTCGTTCGAGTGCTTTTAGATAGCGGTAGCCAGCGGAGTTATATTCGCGCAGACGCGGCCAGAAAACTTCAGCGTTCCGTCGTCGGAAGGGAAGAGCTTTCCCTCATCACCTTTGGAAGCTCCAAATCTCAGAGGCGACTATACGCCGAGCGTGTCTCCGTGCGACTGCGCAGCCAATTTGACGATGCTGCAGTGGAATTGGAAGCATTAACAATTCCAGAGATATGCTCCGTAACGAGTCCACCGCTGGAGAACGATATCTTGCAGGCGCTCATCGCCAAGGAATATAAGGTGGCTGACGCATGTCAAGAGGATACGTGGCAAGAAGGCGACATAACAGTGCTCATAGGATCTGACGCCTATTGGAAAGTGACAACCGGAAGAATTGATCGCATAAATGAGAGGCTAACAGCGATAGAAACAACATTTGGATGGATGGTACAAGGACCCTTATTGTCTGACATCCAGTTCCCGTCTAGCGCACTGTTCGTCTCGAGCAGCAATTCTTCTGCAACGGACATAGACATATCTTCGATGTGGCGTCTTGATGCCCTCGGAATTTATGGAAGCTATTCAGAACCGTTACAGATCGACGCGCACCTCTCTGCATTTGAGCGCTACATAACGAAGCAAGGCAGGCGTTATCAGGTGCCGCTCATGGTCGAAGAGCCAGGGATACCAGCCGGAAACAGTAATCGCCGACTGGCAGAACGTCGACTACAACTTCAGATCAACCGCTTCCGAGAGCAGCCAACGTTACTAGAGAAGTACGACCAGGCCATTACAACATATTTCGATGACGGACATGCTGAAAGGGTACAAGAGGAGCAGCCACTCAGAGATAATGTATATTACATGCCTCATCACGCAGTAGTTCGTCGGGACGCCGTCACAACGAAGCTTCGAGTGGTGTTTGATGCATCATCACATGAAGCAGGTCGTCCTTGCCTGAACGATGTCCTGTCGAAGGGTATAAAACTTGGTGCCGACGTCATCCAGCTACTCCTAAAGTTCCGTTGCCACCCCGTAGTTCTCGCTGCAGACATAAAGAAAGCATACCTCCAGCTTTGATTCGGCCTGAAGACCGCGACTTACTGCGGTTTCTGTGGCTGGAAAGACGGCCAACCAAGGAAGAGCCCATGCCACCAATCACAACTTGGCGGATGACCAGAGTCCCGTTTGGAGCTGCATCAAGCCCGTTTCTGTTGGCCGCTGCAATTCGTCATCACCTGTTATCCTGTCAGCACCACTATCCAGACACTGTCGCCTTATTGGAACACGCATTCTACGTAGATGATCTTATCGTCGGGCTACCAAGCGCGCAGGCGGCAATGAAAGTATATGAAGAAACAAAGAGAATATTCTACGAGGCAAGCATGGAACTTCGCAAGTGGGCTTCGAATTGTGACGCGTTGAAGGAAAGATTCTTACGTGACAACTGCGCCATCGAAAATGAAGCTGGAGATAATCATATGATGAAGATCTTGGGTGTTCCCTGGGAACGTTCGGGTGATTGCCTTCTCTTGAGCACTCAGCACGCAGCCATCTTCAGTGCCGGAAGGCCGGCTACCAAACGTACAGCGCTCAAAACCTTGGCAAGAGTTTACGACCCGCTTGGTTACCTCACTCCATTCACCATAAATGCGAAGATAGTGTTCCAGAATCTATGGAAGAAAAACCTCGCCTGGGATGCCAGTATGCGAGAAGACGAACAGGCCGAATGGAATAGGTGGTGTTCCGACTTGTCCGACACGTCTGTCACTATTCCACGGTATATATTCCTACGAGACAACATTGATCCCTTTTCATTTGAGCTGCACGTCTTCGCAGATGCCAGTCCCAGAGCATACGGTGCGTGCGTTTACGTACGAGTGAACTCGCAACCCGACACATGTTTCGCACGACTCTTAATCAGCAAGGGCCGACTTGCCCCCTTGAAGATGGTATCGCTTCCTCGCCTGGAGCTCCTAGCATGCACCATCGCGGTGCGCCTTATACGCTACGTGCAAAGGGTCCCTTTTCTCCAGCACGCCGCTGTTTTCTTGTGGACAGACTCGCTTGTGGCGCTAAACTGGATAAGAAGTACAGCAACCAAATTAGAACCATTTGTAGCACAACGTGTAATCGAAATCCAGCAGCATACCAAACCTTCACAATGGTTTCACTGTAACAGCAAGGAAAATCCCGCCGATGTTATAACTCGAGGACTATCACGCTCTGACCTCACCAAATCATCGAAGTGGTGGAATGGCCCAGCCTGGCTTTCTGACAACACCAGATTTTCCGAAGGTATAGACATCAACCAATCTAACGCAAATATACTGTTAAATGTGCCGGAGCAACCGAAGAATGATCAAAACTTGTCCACAGGATCTACGTCTGTGTATTCATCCGCCATTAGTGTTCGCAAAACCGTCGTGCCCCTGGAAAACTACAGCTCTCTGACAAGACTGCTGAGAGTAACTGCATGGATCCAGCGTTTCAGCCTCAACGCAAGACGCTTCCCATCAGCACCTGGACCTCTTAGAGCGGAAGAATTATTTCAAGCTGAACGTTATTGGTTGCTCATATTGCAGGAAGACTCGTTCCCGATCGAAGTTAGTGCGCTCAAGAAAGGCCAGCCGTTGCCTTCAACATCCCCTGTGCTTCGTTTGTGCCCATTTATGGATGAGAACGGCCTAATTCGCGTCGGTGGGCGACTGCAAGAGCTGCATGCTGAACAGGACATTCGTCACCCCATTTTGTTATCAAGCAACCATAAGCTGACCCGCCTACTTGTTTCAGCAGCACATATGCGTACGATCCACGGTGGTGCTGAAGCAACTCTCACGGAGCTTCGAGAACGCTTCTGGTTATTAAGAGGGCGCCAAACAGTGAAGGAAATCATTTTTCACTGTAGAATATGCAAACGATGGAAAACGACAGTGGAGACTGCACCAATGGCCCCACTTCCACGCGAGAGAATTACGGAAACCAGCCCCTTCGCGGTCGTTGGACTTGACTACTGTGGGCCGCTGTACGCAAAGTCAACAAGCAGTTCAACAAAGGCTTACATACTTTTGTTTTCGTGTGCCGTTACACGTGCGGTTCACCTTGAGCTCACGTCGGACATGACCACCGCCACGACATTGTTCGCTTTCCGTCGTTTCGTCGCACGCCGCGGAGTACCCTCAATAGTGTACTCTGACAACGCCCAGACGTTCCGAAGTTGTGCTAAGTCGTTTGGATCTGCGCTACCTGCTCTTCGAGAGTACGCCGCGGAGCTCAGGATACAATGGAGGTTTATCGCAGAACGAGCTCCGTGGTGGGGCGGATGGTGGGAGCGTCTCATTCGTACAACAAAGGGAGCTCTCAAGAAATCGCTTGGACGCTGCAGTCTTAACGTGGAAGCCCTCGCAACGATACTGTGCGAGATTGAAGCAGTGATCAACAGCAGACCGCTGACCTACCTCGACAGTGAGCCTAACGAGCTACAGCCCTTAACACCATCGCATTTCTGGATGGGTAAACGCAGCATATCATTACCGCAACAGATTTGCACATCAGAGCCTCATACCTCGGTTGATCTGCAACGAAAGGCTCGTCATCGCCAGCGTGTAACAGCGGAACTTTGGAAGAGATGGAAACGAGCGTACCTGCTATTGCTGCGGTCAGCACATAATCGCCCGACATGCCCGACAACAAAACTGCGAGTTGGTGATGTAGTGCCCTTGCAAGAAGACACTGCACCGGCGACATCATGGAAATTGGGCAGAGTGCTTGAGTTACTGCCAGGGAGAGACAATGTAGTGCGCACTTGCTCCGTTCGTCTCGCCAATGGTTCTGTTGTGAATCGCCCGGTTCAAAGGCTCTGCGCGCTCGAAGCCTCTGATTCACCCTGGCCCGCCCCGGATGATGTTGAAAATAAGCCGGAACGGAGCAACAAGAACGTGCGACACCCGAGGGAAGAGGAGAAAGCTGAAGTGTGCGAGAGCTCGGGACAGGACTGAGCGGCGGACCGTTCGCCATGATTGTAGATTAAAGAAGCGTCCCTCTCTTACCGTTCGGGAGCCAGTCATTTCGCAATAGCTATTGTGGTCCCTCCATAACTTCGTATATCCCTTTCGGCCCTGGCGTCCTCAATTGAGGACACCTCACAATATTTAGCCTACCACCTCGGAAACGAAACCGAAACTGCTAAATATTGGGGAAGTATTTCTTCAAAGGCCCCCACTGCGATTAACATCATCATTGTGGTATTTTTGCGGAGTTCGGAGCCACAAAGAAGAAGAAGCTTGACCGAAGTCATGGGTGACGCCGAGGCGGGTCAGGTGAGGCGGCTAAGCGCTGTTTTCGGGACGTCGTACAAAATCTGTTCCAAGGAGTATCACACTGAGAAATACGACGTTGGTTCACATTTTGTGTACTGTAGTGAGTGGCAGGAAAAAAGAAGCCATTTTTCTAATTCGAGGGCTACTGAGCCCTGATGACCTAATTTTACGTCATGCCTGCAAATCCATAAATACTTACACCACAGGCTCATTTTTTTGTGTGTGGTCTTCTGAGCTCCTAGTTATCAGAAAAACACGTACAGAAAACTTCTCCGACAAAAATAAAAATTCCAGGGCCTAAAGGGATATGTTGAAACTGACTTAAGAGGACATGAGCGTGCGAAGAACATAACTCACAGCTCTCTACATCAATAACGTCCTAGGCCTGCTGCATACGTCATAAACGCCTTTCGCCAAGTCACATGTGCTACATACTCGTATACCAGGGGCCATGGTATATGGGTATGCGCCACAGGTCCATTACACCCTATGCCGGGAACAGTGAGAACAAGCATTCGTAAGTGTAACACTAAAGCGTTATGGAACCCGTGTCGCAGACCCGCCACGGTGGTCTGGTGGCTATGGTGGTCGACTGCTGTTGCGGTATCGAATCCCGGCCGCGGCGGCCGCATTTTCGATGGAGGCTAAAATGCTTGAGGTCCGTGTGCTTAGATATAGGTGCACGTTAAAGAACGCAGGTGGTCGAAATTTCCGCGGAGCCCTCCGCTACGGCCTCTCTCCTAATCATATCATGGTTTTGGGATCTTAATCACCAACAATTAATAATTATTGTGCTCCAGTGTCACACAAAATTCAACGTTGGTGATGTTTCGGTGAGTACAAAATACCGACGGATGCAATGAATAAAAACCAGGATTCAAGCCGGAATTGAACCCATGCGTTATGTGTGGCAGTCAAGTGTTCTAGAGCAGAGCAATGCCAGGCATTCTAACTGCTTTGAAAAATGCCTTATGCATGATTCATGTCGGACCGACGCCGCAAGAGACATTACATATATGCCCCTATGACTCAGCAGGGCCATTTTGAATTAATGCTAGACCCCGGGGGAATACGCCAACCAACTCAACGTATGATATGTGCACCATCGTGCCATGGTGCTCACCTCGTCTAGATAAAAATGACGTCTGTGCTCTAATGCGAGTGCTGATGTTGCGTCAGATAAGGCACCGTTTAAGCACAACTTAGTCGCATGCCGCGAAGGCCACCAATATGCATACTACTGTATTTGCACAAACACGTCGATTCACCTCATAACGCTTGACCTAACTCCAACAAATGCCGCATAGGCAGCAACTCCATGGCAGCTGTGCATTAAACTAATTTCCACAATGCGTGGGACTTGCCGGTATTTTTTTTTCTCACGGGTTTATTCGGCGGAGGAATAGCAGGTTTAGCGGGAGGCCATTGTCTGGACCTTACTCTTACCAGGGTTCATTTGACACCTCGGCTTAACAATACACTATTCACACAATGTGTGATAAGTGTATTCGGGTGTATTCGGTGTGTTCGGGATATGAAGACACAAAACAAGGCCGCGGCGGCGTGAGCGAGTAAACAGAAACAAAAAGCAAATGTAAGACCGGTGAGAACGTGCATTTTTGAGGTAGCATACCTGCTTGAAAAATAGGCAAAGGTTAAAGATCGTCATGTGCTGCTGTTCCGACGCCCATTGAAGATGTCAGGAAATGGTGCTGCTTTAATAGCTTTTGAGGCTCGTCTACTTTGATTTATATGCACGTTAGGAACCCCAGGTGGTCGAAATTTCCAAAGCCCTCCACTACGGCATCTCTCATAATCATATCGTGGTTTAGGGACGTTAAACCCCAGATATTATTATTATTATTATTATTATTATTATTATTATTATTATTATTATTATTATTATTATTATTATTATCTAGCTTGAGCCGATGACGTCACATGCACAAGTCCAGTATGTTTGCTGAATCGAACCTAACGACGAAGGCGCATTGCTGCGTGGGGGCCAGGAGGGCGAATTTTTAGCCAAACTGTGCCACCTTCGAGTTGTGTAGTCTTCTCGCTGTCGTAATGCAACAAATATGCCAATTGTCGCCATTGCCCAAGCTCCCATTGGTGCGCCCAAAGTGCTTTTGTCACAGGCATCTCGCAGGCAGGTCGCATGCATCTCTGTCTCTGTGACGTTCGTGTTTACTTTGGCAACAGAAAACGTATAGATGGTCATCCGACACTCATTATTGTGAACCTCAGTAGGGTGTTTAGATAACGAAGATACTGCATTCAACACAAAAAGTTCTATGCAGAATCCTAGCGACACGTCGCAGATAAACTAATAGTAGGGAATACATTTATACTGGCAATAAGCTGGAACGGAAAGTGGAAATGAACCGACTACTGCATGATGTACACTTGTGCAGAGGAAGCGACCCGCCGAAGGAGGACGATGAGGACACCTATGCAGACGAAGTTGTTCCCGTCATCTGCTGCTGCATTCTATGCCTGTTCATCCTCATGATCATCCTCCTATTCCTCGTCTCCAGCGTCAACATCAGTGAGTAGCGGTAGTTCTCTACTCATCCTACTTGACACATGCTGCTTTGCACCTGTCCTAGGTATACTACTTCATAAGTAACCTAGGCACATAACTTCGCCCGTCAACGTATCGAAACCCAAGTGTGATCATCATGCAGTTAAGCATCACCTCTTTCTGCCATGCTATTGTGGCATCGCGCACCATGAATTGGGATGCGCGATTTTCACTGTTGCCAGGTATTCAATTTCAATGGCTCCCGAAGTGTAAAGCTAAGGACTCTGGATGAAACTCCGACCGCAGTGCTTGCCTGCAATACCCAGTACACGGCAACTCAGTTAAATTGTCGGCAGCTTGCACGTCAACTTGTCTAAAATTTGTCATTCTGAATTGCGACAGTGTCGCAGTATATTAACACTTGAGCTGTGTGACACATTCGCCACGATCCCCTATCATCAACGCAACAATGTTTGAAATGACTGCAGTTAGTCTCATTCCTACTGTAATCTTGACAGCATTCAGATATTTACAAGCATTTCAAGGCAGATATGTTCAGCAAAAACATACGCATCACAAAACGTAAAGCTATTTTGTTTATTGCAGCGAATGCATATCTACTAACAATAAGGTGAGCCATGATGGGCTTTGAACACGTAAGGTTCAACAAGAAAACTGTCCATCTATCGTTCCATATTTGTCGCGCAAGATGGTCATCGTCATAGGAATATGCACCTCTAAACAAAACAAAAGTTCTGGCTGTGATGGGTTTGAACTTGGGCCCCCACGCCAGAGATATACGTGTCATTTTTTTTTTCAAAAAGAGCCAAATGCAGAAACCGAAACAGTTCTAAATTTCAAGGGAACGTAAATCGCACTTAAGTATATGTGACTTCTAAAATAGTTGGATTCCAAAGGGGGCAATTCCTGATTGTAACGTGAACTAAAAAAGGCCGTTTCGAATAAAAAATGAGCCAAATGCTGCATCTTCTCCCATCAAACTAAGTCACATTCATTAAACTAGCGTTGTGTCAACAATCCTGACCAAAATAGCCAACATAGCCTCATCCCATCTGTTTAATTTGTTACCTAGTTGCTTTGCTATAGTGTTTACGTTCCACAATTACTTTTTGTAGGGCGAGTTGGCAATTACTCAAGGACATGATGTTGTAGGGCAAAACTCGAAGATAGAGAGTAAGAAGCCGACTTTACTACTTCTTTTTGCCCCTTAGCGTTTCGTTTCGAGTTTAGCGCTACAGTACTATGTGATTCTTTCGCTCCGAGACGGTATATTTGAAATAAAATATATATGAAACGAAGATATTGGGAAGATATTGGACAGATGTCTATTCCTTGGAGAAGAAGAAGTGATCCGAAATGGCATGGTGTAATACGAGCTTAGAAGAATTAGAAGAGCTGGAGCACTTTTGAACGCATTCAATAGATGCCAAGAACAAGAAAACCTGCAGAATCCCGAATAGTGCGGCTTTTGCCAGAAAGGACCACTCGCCCTTCATGTGTAGTCATCGCCATTACGCGCATACGACGGAAGACGGCCCCGATGGAAGCACAAGGATACTATTAAATTTCTCACAAGATTTTCTTATACCGTAGATTCGAATTGTTTTAGACTTCTTTTGCAAGCCAATAAAGCCAAATGAAATATTAAAAATATAAGCCAATTACAAAGTTTGCTCCAGAATAGCGAGGATAGTGGAATATACAGATTTTAGCCGCAATATAGATTTGATGAATTTAGGGGAGAGGAACACACTGGCAAAAAATTGTTGGAGCAGGCCAAACCATATGGGCAGTAGCAAAAAAGTGCGTTTTTCTCAGTTTCAGTTAAAGTGCATTTGGCACCTTGTGATAAAAAAACGCCACCTATACTTTCGTGAAGAGCAGTTACTTCAGGCGGTTTGCAGGCGATAAAGTAGAGGTGTGGTTATGTGGCAGGTGGCGTAGCATGTGTGCGTCCACTCGTTCATCGGCGTCTGGAACAATCGACTCAGAAGGACCACCGGAACGGGACTCAGCATTATATTTTGCAATGATACATTTTTCTGATGTTGACAATCCTCCATTACCATAAAATAAGTGAAGCCTGCATGGAAACTGTTCTCTGTCTACATTTGTTTTGCACCACGGTTACAACACATTCATAAGTTCACATATACACGCATACAGACGCATCGAGCATGCATGTGCAGACTAGTGGTTAAAACACCAGCTTACGGAGCCTGCGGTCCTGGGTTAAAACCCCAGCACTGGAGCGCAAACCTTTTCTCTTTTATTCATCTATTTCTTTATAACGACGTTCGTCCCAATACGAGAAGACATTACTGGTCTGACCAGCCGATCGCGGCGCTGGCAGTAATGTAGTAGTTCGGCCACAAGGCCGTACGGGAGTGTCCGCTCTTCACGCAAGTATGTTTTCTGTCCCAAGCTCCGAAGTCGAGTTGCGTGAACAATGCTGCATTCTATGTTGATGAGTTACGGTTATTGAAGACGTTAGAATTAAGGCTCTGCTGCCTGTGCCGGTCGTGCAGTCCATGTCTCGGTGGTTTCGGTATTCTGTAAAGAGCGGCTTTTATAGGAACACGCAGTCAATGCCTTAAATTTACACATGTACACACCTGCACTCACGTTTCCACACCTTTTATATGTATATTTGTTTCTTTTCCAGCTGAATACGAAGATGATGATGGTAAGTGCTTTACTCGGCTTTCTATTCACCGTTAACGTGCACTAATTCATTTACAAAGCGCGTCTGTATGTTGTGTATCTGTGTCCTTTCTGCGATTCTCTGACCTAAAAATCTTCGTAGTATGGAATGCCAACTAGTACGAACCAATGCCCTGCGGCAAATATTATAATGGCCCGGAAACACTATGCCAAGTAATGATTGAAACGCATCACTATCGGAGTTTATGGCCTCGCAAAGCGACTGCTGCAAACATTGTTAGAGTGCGTCAAGTACGAAAGGACTTACCGGGATTTTTCGCACGCTTTAACCCTTTGTTGGACACAGCAAAATAAAAGAACTAGGCAATATTTTCTTTTAACGCATGCTTTTCTGAGGTGATTTTATTCGAAAAGAAAGAAACCAGGAATTAAAATGACTATTCACAAAAAAGAAAAAAGTGGGACAGGGTATGTCCCACAGACCACATCCAGCAGATTCACAAAGTGGGACAGGGTATGTCTCACCATCCACTTCAGGCAAATCATGGGCGGCAGTGAAACGGGCCGAAACATGCTACACAAAGGGGCACATTGCACATTGTGCAGATGTATTTGCTGCGAACTTCTTTCATCTGTGTGGAGCACCACCGGCACCGCAGACGTTTACCGGTGAACTTCGGATGGTGGCCATTTCCGGCAAACGGGAGCTCGTCGGCCACCCCGGTCATGGCACGTCCGTTTTTTTTTCTTTTTTGTTGTGGTGAGCTTTCATTGTAATGCTCGATCTTCTAAAGGTGTTTTGCGCAACCAGTTGGCGACCGAGTATCAAGCGGAACTGCAGATAAACCACAGGCTCTACGAAACTCATTTGAATAAAAGCATTCACTACCGCTGCATCCAACATGAAGTAAAAGATGCGGCTCCACCACCGCTTTGATCGGCGGTCAGCGGGGTAGGCATTTCTCTTCTGGTCGAATTTATCGACACCTCCCATCCACGTGTTGTAGTCTTTCACAACAGAGGGACACTCAACTGCCATTTTCTTGCCATTTTGGAGTGTTCTTTGCACCTGCACACGGTCTTCTGGGTCATGGTAGTTCGACATAAGGTGTACATTCTTTGAGTCTCGCCATTGGTAGGCGACCACCTCTGCCTTTTTTCTCCAAATGTAGGACCCTCTCTCGAGCTTGTTATTTTCTTTGACTACTTGAGGTAGATCCCTCTTGTTGACGCGAAATGTACCACAAGCAAGAATGTCTTTTTCCCGAAGCACTTGAAGTAATTTTGTGGAGCTAAAAAAATTATCGAAGAATACCTGCGAGCCAGCAGGCACGGCGCCATCGGTCAGGGTCAGGACAACGTGTTCACCCAAGGTTACGTCATCTGGCTTGTGTGCGCTCTTTCCTTCGTACAGCTGGAACTTCAGGAGATAACCAGTCTCGGAGTCCGCGAGAGACCAAACTTTGTGGCCCCTTTTGATTTTAGGCTTCATGGGCATGTACTGCTTCATGCTCGAACGCCCTTTGAACAGTATTATGCTCTCGTCGACGGCGAGATGACTGGATGCCGTGTAGTTAGCCAGAAACCTCTCGTTCATCATGTCCATCAAAGGTCGAACTTTGTAAGACCGATCCTAGTCCTTCGTGCCGTAATCTGGCATGAGGTCATTGTTGTTCAGGTGAAGGCAGTTGGTTATGAGCTGGAAGCGTTTGTACGTCATCACCTGTGCAATTTCTTTTACATGAAAGAAGCTGTCCGAGCACCAATACATTTGCAAGTGGTGCATGCGATTGACGCTCATCAGAATCAGCAGTCCTATGTAAGCACGAAGCTCCAAGCATGTCGGTGCCGTCCATCCGGCGCGGTTTGTTTGTGCTGCGTATAAGTTCGTTTGATCGACGATATGCTTCATAACGTCGTCATCAAAATACAGAGAGAATGTTTCAAGTACAGTGCTTCTCTGCGAAAGTTTCTCGGATCCAATTGCAATGCAATTTGTAGGAGTTGTGGCAACAAATTTGGGATGAGTCCCACTGGTTGTCCACAGTCTCGTCATCAAGCTCTTCAGAAGGCTTCTTCGATTTCTTTTGTTTTTTTCTTTTCCCAACGTAGTGTTTGCGTCGGATTCCTTTGCGCTTGCTTGTACTAGGCCCTGGTAGCGGCGGCAAAGTGTCGTCCTCCTCGCTGCTTTCATGAGGGGCAAGCACAAACTCTTCGTCTTCAGAACTTTCGCAGTACTCATCTGTACTGTCATTGCAATTGTCCGGTAAACTGAAATACACTTCTAGAGCTTCCTCTGGGCTCAGGCGTTTTTGTTTTCCTGCGTGGGAGAAGGAAATGAGCCGATTCAGCACGCGTATCACGCCAGCGCACGCACTCGACTCAATAAGCCTAACCCTGCGGGCGCAAAAACGCGCGTGTTACACGATATTCATACATGCAAAGGTTTTTTCGTAACGCAGGGTAACTTTTATAGGCAATTGCATTTCTCAAAGCAATACTGTAGTGCAAGAAGCGAATATTTCACTTACCAGACATGTATACGTCGTTGAATTAGCTTCACAAACAGGCGCACAATCACGAGACAGGAGCACAAGAACACAACAAAATGTAAAAGCAGCGCCTCCAGCTCCACCTCATGGCAAGGACATAAAACTGCATAGAGTGTTTTGCACAGGGTCTCATAGATGGCGCCATATGAAAATTTCAAATATTATTTCATGTTTAAGCATTTTAGATCGAAAAAAAGACAACTCAAAAAGTGCGACCTATGTGTCCCATCATCCAACAAAGGATTAATCGCGTTCTCCCTCCGTTCGCCTAGGCGAGCGCCCTTAACGCTACACAGCGCGTGATGAAAAATGGGCAAGGAGCTACGTTCGTGCATCAGCGGGAGCGACCTGTTTGAAGTATGACATGCGTCTTCGGTCGCTTTGGAGCTGCCGGCGCTCGCTGCTTGACGTCGAACAGGGGGGTGGCATGCTATTGGCCAATGGCTGATATAAGTGAAGAGCGGCGTTTGGATATGATGCATTTCTTCCAACGGGATGCCGCCACATCCAGGTGTGCTTCATAGCCTGATAATATTACATAGTGAGGCAAACTTGCGCGCAGGAATCTCAACGTGAGAGGGCGATCGCGTCACATCACGCGTTCGCTAGCATAGAGTTAGTACTGACTCTAGAGGAAAAGCTCCTTATAGGGCCCATGCATTAGAATCTCTGACCACAAGGGTGCCGCCATTACTGTGCCGTGCGAGCGTTACCAATCCTTGAGGCTCGATCTAGATTTTACAATGGTATTCAGTTTTCATCGTAATTAATGAAAGTGAGCTCACGCGAAGTTGAGCTGTCAGTACGTGTCAACAGAAAGCGCAGACTCTGACGAACTGCGACTCACAACTCCGTTCCAAGACGCGCAATCGGCCACGATCTCGAGCTCAAATGAATATTGTGGCGCCATCTAGCAAGAGTTGCTGCAAACGCATCTTCCTGCGCCGGGGGTTCCGCGCGCAGTAAATTGCCAGAATGGTCTTGAATATTTCCTAGAAATCTTCTGAATGAACATTAAACACTGCCTTCATGTTTCTAATATGTCATAAAGCCCTTGTTTGACTTATATTTCCAGTATTACTAGCATTGAATAGCGCCAATTGCAGCCGACCTGTAAATAATTGCAAAGGCAACAATGGCGTCCGTTGAGTAATGGCGGTGTTCTTGTGGTCGGCGCTCTTTCGGCCTAGCTTTTCCTCTAGAGTCTCTAATAACTCTATGTTTTCAAAATCACGACGCGCGCTGATGTAACTTCTTTCCTTCGTGAAGAGAGAAAGCTCGCTTTATGCGCGCAACAAACCTGCATACCTCCGCCCGTTCTTGACGTTCTTGATTCGACAAATTTTTGCTGCAGTCGATTCGTGAGGCAATGAACTGCGATACTGAGATCATTCGATGATTACTTGGAAAAGGGGTTCATTGCCCCTTCAACGAAAACAGTACTATATGTAATTTATTGGGTAACAGCAAAGAACTGTGGTACTGGTGTACAGTGCACAGATTTCGAGTTCGCAGTACGCATTCGAAAAGAAGCATGAAGATATAGTTTAAACCACCTATTCAAATTACCAAACAAGGAAATTACTGCAGGATACTGCACTGTACCACCAATATATATATTATACTTTCAATGTGTAAAGTGAACACCACGTCTCCCCCTTGTTTTTAAGTAAGAAGTGGTGGTTAATATTCTGCGATAGCACTGAAAAAAGAGTACCAGTGAAATTCTGCGCTTCATTTGTAGGTTATGAACCTGGAACAAAGTAGCAGTAGGCGTGCCCATCATGTAATTGAAGCAACTTAAGGTATGCGAGATATACTACAAATATGTGACTAAGAAATTAAAAAAAAAGATAGCGACTCTTAGGTTACCTAGAAATCCATGTCACATATTACTGCTTATGTTTTGAATGCGAAGCATTTCTTAGCGAACCTTTGGCACTTTGGCGTTTCTATCTATCTATCTATCTATCTATCTATCTATCTATCTATCTATCTATCTATCTATCTATCTATCTATCTATCTATCTATCTATCTATCTATCTATCTATCTATCTATCTATTTATCTATCTATTTATCTGTCTGTCTGTCTGTCTGTCTGTCTGTCTGTCTGTCTGTCTGTCTGTCTGTCTGTCTGTCTGTCTGTCTGTCTGTCTGTCTGTCTGTCTGTCTAGCCGCCTACGTCTCTGTGCTCTCATGATCGCCTCCTTAACTTGGTGTAGATCGAAATGGACATGGGAGGGTAAGAAAATTCGACGAATAGGACTGTCGGGTCATGACATGAATGACGTGAAAATCCTGTCGCGTACTTCGCCAACCCCTAACCTACAGACACGTGTAGCACATACACGTTTATCAAGGGCCGTGGTGTGCACGTATGCGCCACAGGTGATTGAAAGTTTAGATCTATCCAGGAACGGCGAGATCAGACATTGGTAACCAAAATGCGAGAGCGTTAAGAAAAACCGACATCCGCAGCGTATACCCTACGAATGGAAAGAATAAAAATTATGATTACAAAAACACATCGATCCACCTCGTAACGCTTGTCTCAAAGACATAAAATACAGCATAGAAGTACCCACTGACTGCTTCGCATGACACCGGTTCCCACAACCAATCTGCCAAATTTTTTCTACCAGGAACTTTGATCCCAGCTGCAGAAATTCGTTCTGGCATAATGATTGGCGCCGTAGAACCTTCATGCATCAGTTATTTTAAACACGTGAATAAGTTCCTTAGCTACGAGGCGCAAAAGCCTAATTTTGCTTGTGGCAGTGTATGACTTGCTGTTTTACTGCTTTAGTTTCACGAAATCAGTAACAATATATTCAATAGTTGTCTATTTAAAATATATCTACGTATCACGCATATTTGTATAGGGAAAACGAAGATGCTCTCTCGATCAAGCCGTTTTTGAAACCGAAGCTTCTTCTACCTTGCAGACACAATCTCGGTGACATACCGCAAGCGTAACTACACGCCAAGTACAAGTAAGATATCGTTTTTTTTATTTGCTTATTTCTGGTGCAACCTGCGTAACTGAATGGCTTCAACTAAGCTACAACAAATACACAAAAGAGGAGGAACACAAATTGTATTGCGCTCAGTGAGTTATGTTTCTCAGCGTAAGTTTGTTATGGGGCAAGTTATGCTTGTGTGCGCCGACATTAACATTGTATCAAAAGGTAGAACAGCACACCAGGCGTGTAGTTGCCTGTGTTTGGATCCGATTGTGCTACTATGTGTCTTCACATTTTCCACTACTGTGCACACCATTTTTGAAAGGAAAATAGCATGCTGCAACTCCAAAATGTATGGTTTAACCATTTGCTTTTGTTACACAGAAAAGCACAGAGTTATGCAAATTGAGAGGCGCCTTTTTTTCTGCACGCTTAGCCGGTACTTTGTCGCAAAGCACTCCACGATGCATATCCGCAAGAAGATGGAATCACGCCGCACATTAAATTAAACCCAAATTACGTAACCTCGAGGCGCGACGACCGCATTAGAAAGATTTTCAAATTGATTTTTATTTATATGTATTAATCTTTGGTCTATGTCGTCCAGTTACAGGTTGTTGAGTATCCGTGACTACGGAGTACTTACCTACGTCTGTGAGAAAAAAGACCAAAACCCAATTAAGTGAACGCTCTATGCCTCAGAAATAAGCCTTGTAATTGAAGAGAACAAAATGAAACAAAACGGCGCCTGCGACTGCACAGAAATGCGTTTCTATACAAATGAGGCCCACGAAGGAGCGCTGGTTACGTGGATATTTCTATACGTCGTTTTCCAATACTTCATTTTCCCTCGATTTTGGGCTTCTCGGTGATCAGCCGCTTCTCATACGGCAACCTTATCTCTTTCGAGGTGGCTTCCTGTTGCCACATTTCATTGCTGCCTGCACATGAATACATGACCATCGTTGCCATGTGTAGCAAGGGAATGAGCGTTGCGCTGCTGAACAAATAGGTGACCTCATGTTGCCGGCATGAAGAAAGGAAACCGATAGGAGGACGCAATGCGATAGAAAAGAAAGAAAGAAATAAATAAACAAGGAAAAAAAAGAAAGAAAGAAAGAAAGGCAGTACGTCAGGAACGCCCACGCTAAGGTTCACTTGCCCCCGTTTTCCTGATAGGACAAGGGATCCTGAAGTTTCAGTGCATACCATTCGAGCTTTTTTGTTTGCAGTTGATCACTATATTCACCTGGGTAAGCTGGTCTCGCGAAAACCCTGAGTGCTTGGCGTATTAATACATAAAGGGAAAAAATGTGTCCAAGTCTGTGAAGAAGGTGCTGTCTTAAGTTTCTCAAATTTTACGGCTCCCCAAACTTGACGCGGCTGTCATTCTCAACTGCCTTCAGAGGGGACAATGTTCTTTCTATGTAGAATGCGGCAGCAGTTATTCCCATAATAATGCATTGAACTTCATGCCATATTTCACCAAGTTTAAGGCAATATGCCTTCTACACGTTTTTTTTCATATTTTGACACGCTTAGATATCGCTACCTTTTTTTCAACGTTAAAGCGAAGTAGCGACGCCTACTACGTGGTTTATAGAAAGGCAGATCAGTGTAAAGAAACGCTACTGCGAGCCCTTCATTTCTTCTCGTAGTCTAGTAGAAGGGGCTTTCTTCGACAGAATGATAGCATGGCCTAGTTGGTGATTCAATATAGACATGCTTACGCAGCGTAAATTGAACGAAGGCAGAGGATAGGACAGAGCGATTGCGGAGACAGCTCCACGTCTATGTTGTGTGCTCTACTCTGTCCTCGACGGATGCTATACACAAGCGAAACAATGTGAGTTAGCGAGGCTGAAATGCGTACGCTGTGGGCTATGCCCGGGGTGTTTGCCACAAATTTTCACGAAAACTTCACGTCTCGCCAGATCGAATCACATTTATCATTTCACGGAGGGCCTGGTTCGTTCATTGACCTAGGAAACGTGCAAAGTCGTAGTATTATTTCATGACAACGCGATGATAATCAAGCTAGCAGAGCCGAACAAGAGAGCGGCTGCCATAGCTGCCAGCTTCTCGTGTGCAAGGAATTCTCCTGACATCTGCTAGGTGTCGCGCCAGTCTATCGGCATTGCGAATACTCGTATGCGTGTTTGTATAATTGCTTACGGATGTTTTTGGAGTATTTATACTTCTTTGTCTTCTCTGAAATCAAGAGTTCTTACCTTACAACATCATGAAAACTGACATTTTGCATTTCGCATAATCGACATTGGTTACCATTTCTGAGATTTAAGGCTCTTGCTCAGAAGCTGTTGTGCTCAAAGCAGACTAAGCCAGCATGGCGGTCTTCCTCAGGTGATGGCCAAGTTACTCGTAGCACAGTACATGTGCCTGGTAGCAGACACACCCCAGGATCTGGTCAGGGTCCTGGTCATGGCAAAGTTCCAAATGGACCAAACGTGCCTGGTGGGAGGCCCCTTCCTAGTGGAACACACACCCCAGGAAGTGCACACGTCCCTGGTGGCAGCGACCCCAGCGGTGGACTTGTCCCAGGCGGTGGACAGACACCAGGTGATGAATACGTCCAGTAGTTACCAAGATCACAAGAGCACACGTAGGAGCGTTTTGCATTCCTCTCAGTCATAATTTACTGATATTTATGAAAATTAATCATGAACAACTCCATTGGCACTCTGACACCATGGGGGGTTTAACATAGGTGGTGGGCGCGTTCCTGGCGACACAACACATGTCACTGGTAGCGGACACATCCTAGGTGACAAATACGTTCAAGAACTACCACGGCCACGGGAACATGCAGATGGGCATTTCACATTCTTCCCAGTCCTAATTTGCTGCCATTTCTGAAAATCAATGTGTGCAGCAATCCTTGTACTCAGTAGACCAACGCCATAGCCAGTAAGACACCATGGTAGTTTACCCCAGATGGAGACGTTCCTGGTGGCACAGTACATGTGCCTGACAGCGGACACATCCCAGGCACTAGGCACGTCCCCGGGCATGGGAATGTTCCAAGTGGAGGACACGTGCCCGATGGGAGGCTTGTGATCGCTTGTGATCGCCCCGATAGCTTGTGATCGCCCCGATAGCGCGCCTTCAGTACAGAGCACGGAGCAAGGAAAATGCATCGGGGTACAGTGGCATCCCGCTGCATCCCCGTGACTGCATGCGTGTTATTCCTTTTGTAGCGTCAGCTACACTTGTCTAGCCAGAGCAGGCTTCGCGGGGGTCATCATGAGCTGTGCTGCGCATGCGCTCGCGACTCGCCGCTGCTGCTCTGCGCATTCGAGAGGGCTGACGTCGTAGCCATGGCGCGCGCAGCTATTAGATGCGAAGTATCTTAAAGGGCCCCTCACCAGGTTTGACAATATTGAGCTAACTAGCGCAATGCATACATTGGGCGTTCACGATCACGTCCGCCAAAATTTGCAACGCTACGCGCCGTGGAAATGGGTCAAATTTCAAGGTGCACGCTGCTTGCCCTTCCTCTCGGGGGCGCACGCTTTAGAGAATGAGGGGATGGCGTACATGAGAAAATGGCCCTACGTAGATGGTAGTGCTGTGACATCGCTCCTCTACGTAGACGACTGTGCTCTGACGTCGCCAACAGTAGCACGTGACACTGCGATAATTATTTGACACGACATGTGCAGCTGGTGTAACTTGTTGCTTGAACAAATTGATAAAACTTGAGAGAAATAATGCGACACACAATGGAATGTGTGCGTCTTTTTCATTTTTTTTTCTTCGTGAACTGCAGCGAGATGCGGGGCTAATGTGCCTACCTTTCCCATGCGTTAGTGTCCCCGCGGTTAGCGCATCGAGCAGACGCCAGCCCTGAAAACGAAAGTTATGTTCTGGCGCGTTCGAGCAGTCATTATGCTCATTTATTCTATCGCGTCCGAGTAAACGTTAATGTGGCACTGGCTCATGATACCGCCACTCTCAAGCGCGTACAAATGTCTCAACTTTCATGCCCGTCCCGCAGAAACAGGCAGTACACCACAGAGAACGCCGACAAAACGCCCACGGCCGCTACATAAAAACAAAGGTAGCGGCGGTGCAACGCCGCTCGCGTGCTCGGGCTGGCTCGGCCACGTCATGCGCACGTGACCATGCATGCGCATGACGTGTTCATGACGTGTTGACGCTTGATAGCGCCTCTGACTGGCGTTTGCAGGTGGGTAACGCCATGGAGAAGGAAAGCGCAAATGCTGCTCAACGGCGCGGAAGAGCCGAGAAGCTTATGCCATCGGATCCCGAAGTAGTTGCCTGGCAATTAGCGCTTCAGCGTAAGAAGAATGAACAGAGGAACGCTAAACGTGCTGCGGAAAGCTAAACGTGCTGCGGAAATCTGGAAAGCTCAGAATATACAGCTGAACATTTGCTAACGCTACGTATATCCTGGCATAGCCGAGCTAAGCCACTGCAAATTTTCTGTTGCAAGCGAAATGCAGCATTGACAGTAAGTTTCCTGTTCACATTAACTAATAAAATAAGTGAAGATCGAAGACGCCACATGAAGAGTCCAAACTGCATGAGCCCCTCTTCAATAAATGTTGGCTCGCTTCTTCTCTTCCGTCCACAAGCAACATTGTTCGCATTATGGCAGAATCTCTATAGTTAGCTAGTGAGGTAATTATTCATCGTGCACTGGACGGTGCACGATTCGTCTTAGTAATGTGTGGGACAAAAGCTGTAGTAAATCGGTCCGTGATTACGAGCTTCGCGGGATGAGAAAGCAATGCTCTCGCTGGTCTTCTATGATAAATAAAGTTTCTAACGCTCGAGAAATTCAAACGACACGGTGACGACCGCTGTTGGAGCAGTTGAGTAATTATCCGTACTTAATTATAGGCTAATACATACCACGGCACCGAACGACCCTCGAGGAACCACCAAACACTATCTTGTCGCGCCGTCAGGCTGATTGTCAACGCCTAAAGTGCAATTCTATAACCGTGGTCGATATAGTACTAGAAACAGGGCACAGGAGGGATTAAGGATTTAAAAGCAACGCTTAGCATTTTTATCTTAGTATTTAACGTGTACTCACGCTTTTTGTTTTGCCTAGTCCAAATGACAGCAATTATTCAGCGTGTAACCTAGTGCACTGTAGTCTTCCTAGTGGACGAAACCTGTATATGGTACGTCACCATTGTGTTTTAATTCAGGTGGTGGACACGTCCCTGGAGGTACAGGACATGTGCCTGGTAGTGGACCCATCCCAAGCACCAAACACGTCCCCGGTGAGACACCAGTACTCGGTGGCAGTGGACACTTTCCTAGTGGCACTCGTGTGCCAAGCACTCCAGGAATACCAAGTGGGAAACACGTTCTACTGTTTAACCGCCAAAAAATATATAATTTTATGGTACACCATAGTTTGGATTCAGAATTTATTTGGACCACTTCGATTTCTTTGCCTTGGCACATAAGGCTAACGGGAGTTTTACATTTCGCGCAATGTGAATTGACCACCATAGCTGAGAATCGAGCCTTGTGCTCAGCAGCGCACGTGCACCGTGGTCCGACTTCATAGCGTTTCTGTCACCACGCCGGTTTACCCAGGCGATGGACACGTTCCTGGTGGCACACGACACATGCCTGGTACTGGACGCATGCCAGTTACAGGAAGGTTCCCTGGACCTGGGAATATTCCAGGTGGACGACCCGTGCCTGGTAAGATACCTCTTCTTGGTGGCAGACACATCCCAAGCAATCTGCACGCTTCATATAGCATAAAATGGTGGCGACTTGGGCAAGTTGGTATGTCATGGTGATTGTTATAGCGCTAACTCAGGACGAGGACAAAGAGACGCACAGAAAAGAGCGCTAGCTTCGAACTAGGTTTATTGAGCGGAACACGAAGATATATAGACAACAAAAACACGCGACAAAAAATTACTAATGCAAAGCAGTCGAGCAAAGCAATGAACCAATATGTGTACGGCACGCAGATAGCACGTGAGCATGACCCATGCCTGAACAAGCCTTTGTCCCTCTCCGAGAAGGAATAAAGTTTTCTGCAAAGCATCGACACGCGCACCATAGTATTTTGTGTGGTTTTTTCGTTCGGCTTTTTTCTTTGGTATGCTTTTTGTTTTTATTGTTTGACTGTATTCCTTTGCTCGACTTCTTTGCAGTACTCACATTTGGTCGCGTGTGTTTTGTCACCTATATATTTTCGTGTTCTGCACAATAAACCTAGTTGGAAGTTAGCGCTCGTTTTCGTGTACCTCGTTGTCCATGTCCTGAGCTCGCGCTGTAGCAATCATCAGCAGTCATTCTTACAGCAACACATATTGTTGGCGGGCCAGTTGGTACATACTGTGCGTCAAAACCAGTGCGCCGAGACGAGACGGGTAACCTGTAGAGGGCCTCCAAGAGAGAAAAGAAAATAGCAGCCATTCCTTTCATTCACAGTGTAAGCCACAGGCTCAAGAAAATGTAGGGCGATCGGCCATGGACCTCGTTTTCTTGGCCCGCAAACAAAAAATTCAGCAGCCTGTGTCGACAGGTGAATTGTAGGGATCATGCGCGAAAACCGTGCACCAAGAAGCACGCCAAGCCGTTTGTTATGTGTGAGGGTGAGGTGGTTCACGAGACCCCGTTGTATTGTGGACGATTGTACCTAGGCCAGACGGTGCGATGCCTCAATGATTGGCTTCGAGAACACGCGTACGACGTTCTAAATTCTTCCGGGAGCACTCTGCCGCGCATGTTGCAGATTGCGCATGGCGACGTACATTTGATGAGTGCCAATTTATAGGCTAGTGTGCGGTTAGAATGAGAGGAGAACTTCGGAAAGCATTCGCGATCCCTTAAAGAGTTCAAGAATGTGTCAGCCCTCCCTCTATTGCCCTTTCACAACAAAAAAATCTGTTTCTTCGAGGGCTGAGGGCAAGTGTGCTGGTGGAAAATCCATTAGCGGGGGCGCTTCACTCTGCTGTTTCTGTGACGTCACTCATGTTTTCCTTTTTATTACTTGCCAAGCCATAATAAGCTGAGGTATTAGCGCTGTGTATGTCTGCTTTTTCCGTTTTTTTGTACCACCTTAGCGCGCTCTTTTTGACGCTCCTTACAGCAGACACGTCCGGAGAGGTGGACGTGTCCCAGGCGGTGGCCACACCCCGAGCCACTGCACAGAGGGAGATTTCGAAATAATCTGGACCACTAGGTGTTGTTTTATGTTAGCACCTAATGTACGCGGGCATTTTGAATTTCGTCCAATCACAAAAGACCGCCATTGTTGATAATCGAACCTGAAGCTTAGCAGCCTTTAGTATTTCAACCTGATAGCATGTATGACTCTATTGTGGTTAAATATCAGGTGCTAGGCACATCCCACGCAGTGTGCATGTTCCAGGTGGCGCCAGATGCCCAGCAGTGGGCATGTCCCAGGTGGTGGCTCCTACTCCCGTTTTATTCTGAGGCTTCGAGTGTTAAAGCCGGTATAAGAGTAAGAGAAAGATCACAGCGGAAAAACACTGATTAAATCACACTTGAAGTCAATTGTATTGGTGTTTAACCTATGCCGACGCTTCTTATTTCGCCTAACCTTCATCCGCAGACGTGATTCATAGAGAAATTGTGTACAAAGTAGCCACCCATCTAAAAGGAGAACGCCTATACGCAGTAAGCCTCAATGGCATATTACCTCAGATGGTGGACGCGTTCCTGGTGAAACAAGACATGTGCCGGGTACTGGACACATGCCAGGCACAGGAAAGGTCCCTGGATATAGATATGTTCCAGGTGGACGACACATGCCTGGCAAGGTACCGCTTCTTGGTGTCAGACAGATCCCAAGCAATGTGCACGTTTCTTATAGTAGACACGTCCCGAGTCGTGGACATATACTTTGTGGTCGACGTGTCCCAGGCGGTTGTCCAATCTGAGGTTGTAGTTACATTCTAGGGTGTAGTTACATGTAAAAAGAGTATGCGGTAATGATGCACTACATAAAGGGGATTTAGAATAATCGGGACCACTTGGTGTTGTTTTATGTTAGCGCCTAATGTACACCGGCATTATGCATTTCGTACAATCACAAAATACCACCATTGTTGATAATCGAACCTTAAGCTCAGTAGCCTCCCTGCTTAGTTGTCCAGACCGATAGTCTCTATGCCTGAATTGTGGTTGAATTTGAGGTTGTGGGCACATTCTAAACACGCTGCCCGCTCCAGGTGGTGGCCAGATGTCCAGCAGTGGACATGTGCAAGTTGGTGACCACATCCTAGGTTTTATTTACGTTCTGGGGTGTTGAGTGCTAAACCCGGTGAAAGATCAAGAGACAGAGCACAGCGGGGTGTTCAGGAATAATTCGCAACACTTCAAGTTATATATCTCTGTGCGTAACGTACGCAGACGCTTTTTATTTCATCCAGCCTTTATTCACAGACGACGCTGAGTGAGAAACTTTCTACGAAGTTGCAGTCTATCTAAAAGAGCGAAGCCTGTGTGCACTAAGCGACCATGACGTTGTAATTCAGGTAGTGGACACATTCCTGGTAGTACAGGACATGTCCCTGGTAGTGGACACATCCCAGGCGCCACACGCGTGCCCGGGGGGAGGCCAACACCCGGTGGCGGTGGACACATTCCAAGTGATGGCCATGTTCCTGGCGGTCGAATACCAGGTAATGACCAAGTTCTTTCGGTTTTCCCACCTAATCAATATACAGCTATAAGGAACAGCCTGTGTGAGGGGGAGGAAGGAAAGGCAGGACGGTCAACCAGACGCGCATACGGTTTGCTACACTACACTGAAGTAAGGAATGTAGGGAATAAAATAAAGAAAGAAGAGGGAAGAAAGCTCTGTCCCGGCATATGTGGGGCTCTCCATTACACGCCTGCGAGCGATCGCATAAACCGGTTTATTTTAAGAACAGTAGCAATGCAGTCCAAGGGTACTTGCCTGGGCCAATTGGTATCTATTCATTGTTACGTTGTAGCGCCACGCTTGGAAGACGAAGACTGAACCACCGATCTTCGGTTTGGTATATAAGGATCATGTTGATTGGTGAAGCATGTGTGACGTTTTCCTGAGCAGTGGCCTTGGTAAGGCTGATAAAGGCTGATGAGTTAAGGTACACGAGAGCTTTAAATTGCGCCCAAAAGTCGTTGACTACCATTGCAGAGAATCAAGCCTTGTCATAAGTAGCTTACATGCTCTGCGACCCGACCTTCCAGCGATAAAGCACTATGACCATTTACTCAGGTGATGGACACGTTCCTGGGGGTCCTGGACACGTGCCCGGTACTGGACACATCCCAGGCACCAAACATGTCCCTGGACATGGGAATGTCCCAGGTGGAGTTCCTGGTCGCACGCACATCCCAGGTACTATGAATAGAACGACGTCCTAGCAACATTTTTACGTTTTAACGAAAAAGGCTTCCTGCTGTAAGAATCCGAGCAAGCCTAAAAGTGGTAAAACACTGCGCACAAAAAGACTAGATGTAAGCCCTAAGACATACGGAAGGTAATTTCTCTTCCAATATAGATAAGATGCGTAAAGTAGGTGAGGAGGTCTAGAGAATTGTGTATACACCCACGCAACCCTGAAAATAATGGAAGTAGTCCTATGTGAACTATAATATCCCAAATGTCATGAAGCAGGAAGCGAGGAAAGCCTTAGAAGGAATCCAGATCGTCAAAGGAGCTGGTGCGTACCAGCTGGCAGCAGATGTATAGGACGATGGCCTGTGGATTTTTGTAAAGAATTGGCCTCCTTTTTTCACTATGAGCCTGACGAAATCTTGAAAGAATGCTAACGTAAACTTAGCCATTAGGAGAGAGGACACCAAAGCTTTGAACAAATATAGAAGATTAGCTCACTGTCCTTTGAGTAGAAAGTGTTTACGAAGGAAATGGCTGATAAAATTATTACGACCTTATAATTCAATTAAGAAACCGGCGAAGCAGGATCTGTGACAATAAAAATGCTGTTTGACAATAGACCACATTGCCAGGCAGTTCTGTATCGTCATGCTCATGTAACGGGCTTTACGCATAAAAGTGTTACAGATGTTAATACCACTCGACGCAGGCCGCGCCGAATTATTTGGGAACCTGCACAATTATTGCAGACTATTGTGATTAAGTTGCTGACAACGACGCGAGTAGTCGAGCTTATTATGGAGCTTACGCGACAACCACCGGTAACGCCGTGATGTTTAGTCAAGCATTTGTGTGAAAGAAGACATGTTTCGCCGACCAGTGGGTTATCGACAAGTGGCTACTGTGCTCCCCGCTTTAATAATTGTTGGGGTTTTATGTGTCGTAACTACAATGCCCTCGTCGTTATCTTTGGACTGTGAGAGTCAGCCCTTTTTTCAGGCCACATGTTCGCCCCATCAATCACTCCGTATTTACTGGCTTCAGTTTTGCATTCTTCACCGCCCCAACCACGTGATATCTGGCTGAGGTGCTCGTCCGTTTACGTACCACAGAAGTTGTGATAGCCCCTGTGAAACATACATGAATCCTCCTTCGGTAAGGCAAGGATCCGACAACATCTCGCGCATCATCATTTAAAGACCTAAAAAGTTGGCTCAAAGCTTACGACATGGTCGCCGTTTTCAAAAACTGAACCAATGAAGGTAAGCTCCGCCATGCTTATTTCGCCTTTGAGGACGCTGTTAAGAGTGTAGTTCGAGAACCAAGACTCAACCATGACAGCCTGACGAATTTTGCGCAATAGATGATTGGGCACTTCACGAGCGTCCTCCGCGAGAACGCTGAAGCTCTAGTCAAAACCCGGTTACATCTACCCAACGAAAGCGTCGTACTATACACCGGCGCACTATTCACAAACAGAGAAAAAGATACAAAGAAAGAGGAAGCGAAAGAACGAGAAAGAGAGAGAGAAAGAAAGGGAAGAAAGAGAAAGAAAGGATCAATACATGGAAAGAAATAAATATATTGAGAAAGAAAGAAATAGAACTAAAGAGAGACAAAGAAGACAGAAAAATACAGAAACGAAATTAAAGCAAAGATATAGATAAAGAAATAGAAATAAAAATAAAGCGAGACAAAGAAGGCCGCCCAGCTCCGCACTTTCTTCAGGCGTGGTATGAATAGTGCAAAGCTGACTTAATTTATTTCTTTGTTAATGTAGTATATCATCGACTCGTGAGCTGTCCCAGCGGGCAAAACACCGCATATCTGTTTTGTCGATAGTGGCAAGTAGGGGTGAGCGAATATTCTAAAAGTTCGGATAAGGAATCGAATATTTTTCTGTTGGATTCGGTACCCGAATCTAATAGTGCATATTAGACATACCGAATATTTTTCGAATTGCAAGCACCGAAGAAATAACCTCAAAGAACGAAACGTTGCAAGAGAGAAAGGTAGCGCTGCTTCTTTTAATTATCGTATTTTCAAGCCGCATGAGGCTCGAAGTTTTACGCGACTGTCACGCTATATTAATAGAGCATAATGGCGTCTTCGCTTAAAAGTCCAGTGTCGCTGAAGAGGCAAAGTCATCAGTCCACAATCTTCATCATGACATTCATGATGATGTTGACTCATAAATAGTGTGTAATATTATACACTAGTTTTATTTAAAAGCTGTTAGCAAAGTGGCACCTTGAATACAATACTCACACCAGCATTTTAACCTGCAGTTTCAAAATATTTCCAAGGCTGTAGTTGGTGCTGTATACGAGCGTGCGTCAGTTTGCATTTTTTTTGGCGGTTAAAAGCAATCGGTGGTGAATGGAGAATTCTTGGACTTTTTCAAAATCGGCTACGTTGCCATTCTAGGGCTGCTTTGAAAACGGTTGCCTTACTATTTTAAAACTATTCAAATAGTATTTATTTAATACTTGTATCCGATTCGGTGTCGTTGGTATTCTATTCACTTTTCATTCGGTTCTAAAATTCACTTTTCGCTCACCCCTAGTGGTCAGGAAAAGGCCATCTGCATGAAATTATTTCCTCTCTCTGTTGGACGGGAAACATTACCGTCAGCAACCTTACTCAAAATTTTCAATATCATATTTTCTGTTAAAATGAAGTAAATAGTAGAGGGCTCAACAAAACGAAGTTGTCCGTCAGAAAACTAGTCGTCACTCATCGATGAAATCGCGATTCTCGGTTCCCTGTACGAATGAGTTCGGCGGTGGGGATGTTGGGCAGCAATGCTCTCCTCACAGTGAAGCATTTGTGCTGCCATATATTACTTTGCGACGTAATTGTATACTCATTGCTTGCTTATTTGTGTAAGACTGCTAACTAGAAAACTGTGTGAAAAACATTGAGCAACCGATTATTCATTTGCGCACAAAAATCGAATCATGCCACAGCTTTTGAAACTGGCTAGAGCGGCAAAGTTTCGGAACGTTGTCGTCTGTACTCACCGACTAGCCAACAACTACTAGAACCCTTAGAGTAACTACAGCGCCTTCACAAGAATCACTATATTGTTCTGCAGGTGTACGACATCATTCTAACCCCATATTCCTATAATATAATCAAACGTCCCCATCCGCTTTGAATATGCCTTGCTTATGTAGCGGGGAACAGCCGCGATGCAGCTATCGGCAGACGCGAACAAATTTCTGAGCAGTGCAGATGATCGTTGATGATCATTTGCGCTGAATGAATATTTTGTTGTTCTGAACCACGCCCTCCTTATTTTCACGTCCCCTCACTTATTAAACCGAGTCAGTGCTTTTTTTTTTCTAAGGAGGCACACTCTTGGAAGTTCACTGGGTAGTTGGTAGGCGTGTAAATTTCGCCAAGGAGAACGTTCCTACTTCGTGACACCCTAACTAATACTTCTGCACACCCATCGCTTCATTCGCTCCTACACGCGGGGCCCCGAATTAAAAGGCGTGCTCTCAACCTCATCAAAACATGGCCCCCCGTGATCTTATGGTGCTTCACCGCAGCGCGGTGCTAGTTCCTTGTCATATTCGGCGGGCCTCTCGAGGCATCTTCAAAAACGCCAAAGTTGGTCAGAATCAAAGAAGCTATACGGCACGTACAATTCAATCGCGTGATCATCATGAGACAAAGCCACTTATTAAAGAATAAATGTCAAAACAAAATATTTTGCTCGTACTGCTCCTTTAACAGTGACGTGCGTGTCCTGTGTCATTAGGTTAGTGTGACGTGTTTCTCGTGTGTCTCCTGTGTCGCCCCGTTCGCACAAAAGTGATACGGCTACGTGAGAAGCTAAACTCGATGCAATAGTCGACTGCTTGACCTGACAGTGCAAAGCTGCAAAAACAAATTCGTTCTAAATAGAGAATTTTAAATAGGGCGGGTTATATTACGACGCATTTGTCATTGTGTGCTCTGTACTGTAAATGAACGAAGGTCAAGTTCTTGTCCACTAAAGTAAAGCTCGTACGCTAGTATATATATATTGCCACAATCCTTGTGCAGGTGCCCACAAACCATCAACGCGAAGACCACCAGGACCAAGATCCACAGCCACATTCACCCCAGCGATTCAAACAACTCCCAGAAGGACACCCAGCACAACGCGACGCACGACGCTTAGACCGACGCCCGGCACGACGCCCGGCTTGACGCCCAGCAGGACCACCACCAGGCGTAAGTGTGCAGAGGCATTAGTGTTATTATTTCACATCAGCTGCCAGATATTTCAAGATACATCGAATTCCCCAATCAACATAGCTGGCATGTCAAGAAATCGCGGTTACTTCAGCCTGATTCGCAAGTAATCAAGTATTGTGTTCTTAGTGGCTCACCTGATGATTCCGTTTAGGATAGGCCACGGGCAGTAGTTTTACATGTTTACATCACACATCTTCCGAGTAGGCCGCATACCTAAAATGTATATAACACGTGATTGCGGTTTGCTGTCGGATCGTCCAGTTCTACTGTTCCGAATAAAAATATACAAGAGGAGGAAAAATGCTTTGTTGAAAAGAGAGAGCCTACGGAAAGTCGCCCAATCTGGGTGGAGTCTCTAGTCCAAGATGCCGTGGGCCTGACCTATCAGATTGGCCTTGATCCCTAGACGTTGCTGGTCCTGAAGGCTTGAGCTTGTCGCCACGGTCTCCGAATTGTCGATGTTTTTAGTTCGAGAATATGCTCGCCACACATTTAATAAGTGGCCACGACGCGGCGCTGGCTTCGAAGCTTACTTAGCAGGAAACTTAAGGAGCAGTACCTAGTTGCATGTCTCGCCTCTACGAACACAATACGCGCAGCACCAGACACGGCCGGCGTGTTCACGCACCTTCATTCGAAGGAGGTGGCGCGAGACGCTCGCCGCGAAACTCGCGTACAGCTAGCCCATTCAAAGAGCAGAACACCCTCGCTCAGGGCCAGGTGATGACAGTCAATTGCATGGTGCCCTCTGTCTACCTTTGGAGCGTGGCTATTGGAAAGGACAAGTAAAACTTCAGCATACTGGAAGCTGCAATTTCAGCGATACTATGATAAAAAGACATTAGGGAAAGGGAATTACTCTTTTTCGCAACATGTACGGGCAGTAAATAGCGCATGTAATTCGGTACTGTAGAAAGCGTAGCCGTTCAGAGATCGCATTTTCTCAACTTTTGATTGGCCGCCCGAATGTTCTCGTTTGAGTTTCATGATAACGGGTCTAGCTTTTGGATCGCAGCCACTTGAAGTTCACCGTCAACGGGAACTAACAGCATTTATTTCATGCTTAAAAGAGCGGTGATATAAAATTTTAAAATCGAGATGTGGTCTTCACTTGATACCTCGTTACGTATAATTTTATTTGGCGAGCTATAAATGAACGCCTTCCGCGTGGAATTATTTTATTTCAAGGACGAACAGCGTACGAAGTCGCAACGAGGCGTTCAGTGCCCTGCGACAGCGACAGTACTGTAAAGCGTTCCCGTTCATAGGGCCCCCAAGCGCTAAGTGACGATGCCCTAGTAACGATTATATCGACGATCACAGTATTGTCATCGTGATTCTGACTGGCGGCGACACCTGGTAACGGCTTCACTTCGACTGTGTGGGTTGGTTCGTCTCAAATCCTGCGTCTTCGCTGCGTCGCTTCGAATCATTGCTCGTGTGCTCGACAGCGTGGGTTAATTCTGAGGGACGACCCCAACTGCATTACGTGCCAGCATGTCGTGAAGCATCAGTTAGTTGCTTACGCCGGTGGCTTTTCAAGTACCGCAACAAGAAATGTCATCGTCCCGGAAAGCTCCAAAGCTCGTTTATAAAAGCTTCCACGTAGGACTGGGCATGCAATTACCGCCTCCTGTCCACGCGTCTCCACGCCACATTGAACGTTTGCCATACGCATCCACAGACAGCGCTGCTTATAGTACACTATAGGCACCGTACACTGACCAGAGGGAGCTGCGTTGCTCGCACTGGCCCGTCCCAAGTTCGCTGGCGTTGGCCGTTAGGGGCACGCAGAAAACAGACGCGCGAACGCGTACCCCGTGTATCCCGGCCGCAGTCCGCCCACTCATTCAGAGAGGGAGACGCGCACATCGCGTTCCATTTTGAGCAACCCCGTCTCATTATTGCGTTTTTTGTCCGCTAGGTTTTGCGTTCTGGCGCTGCAGTCGCACTGGAAAACTCGACTGTACGGTGCCTATAGACAGAAAAAAAAGGAATGCAAGCGTAGCAACTACATACCGCACCATCTGGCCAAGCCGCGCATGCGTGGTAGCTAAGCTACTCCCACCGACGGAGACATCGCCCGCAACCTCCGCTCTACAGTGCATAGCCTGCCTACGCCCGAACATGCCGAGACAGTCATGTGGCGTCCTAAGTGCGTGCTCCCGAGGAGAATGCCGCGCATATCAAAACTAGACATGTCGGTAGACGTGGAGTATGAGCGCCGACGAGGCCATCCTTTACTGTGCCAAGATTCGCGTGACTTTTTGCAAACCTCCTCCTTTTTTTCTGAGGCAGACTGTTGGCAGTATAATCGGAGTTTCCCAGACGGGTTTGTCGCAGAAATTTTGCCAGGAGAACATGCCTGCAGAGCCACACCCTAACTGATACCGCTGCACACCCATCGCTTCAGTCGCTCCCGCACGGAGGTCCCCATTCAAAAGGCGCACTCTTAACGTCACCAAAACGTGGCCGCAGGGCTACTTTTTGTGCTTCACCGCAGTGCGGCGCTACTTTCTTTTCATATTTAAAATATTGTTCAGGGACTTTAGTCATATTACGCGGGCGTTCTGAGGCATTTTCAATGGCGACAAAATCTGTCGTAATTAAAGAAGTTATACGGCACGTACGAACTAATTGCGCGATTCTCAGACAAAGCTACTAATTAAAGCATAAAAGTCACAGAGAAATATTTTGCTCTCCTTTAACAGTGTTCTGCTTGTCCTGTGTTACCACGTTAGTGTGGTGTGTTTCTCCTGTGTGTCCGGTGCCACCATGTTGGCATAAAAGTGATACGGATATGTGACAAGCCAGATTGTATGCAATAGTCAACTACTTCAGCTAACAGTGCAAAGCTGCACATAAATTACTTCTAAATAGTGAATTCTAAATACACGCGTCATAGTACGACGCGTTTTTCCTTCTGTGCTGTCAACTGTAATTGAACGAACGTCATGTCCTTGTGCGCTAATGTAAAGCTCGTAGGCTAGTACCTATATTGCCACAACCCTTGTGCAGGTACCCGCAAACCGTCAACGCGAAGACCACCAGGACCAAGATCCACAGCCACATTCACCCCAGCGATTAAAACGACCCCCACCAGGACACCCAGCACAACGCGACGCACGACGCTTAGACCGACGCCCGGCACGACGCCCGGCTTCAGGCCCAGCCCGATCACCACCAGGCGTAAGTGTGCAGAGGCATTAGTGTTATTATTTCATATGAGCTGACAGATATTTCAACATCAGTCGAATTCCTCGATCAACATAGCTGGCACGTGAAGAAATTGTGTTACTCCAGCCTCATTCGCAAGTAATGAAGTATTGCGTTCTTAGTGGCTGAACTGATTGATTCCGTTTAGAATATGCCAATAGTAGTAGTATGACAAGCTTACATCACACACCTTCCGAGTCTGTCGTATGCCTAAAATGTACACGACGCGTGCTTGCTGTTCGCAGTAGGTCGTTCAGGCCTACTGCTTTCAATAACTTTTCAGGAGCAGGAAAATGGATTTGCTGAAACGAGAGAACCAACGGAAAGTCGGCCAATATGGGCGGCGTCTCTAGTCCAAGATGTCGTGGGTCTGAGATAACAGCTTGGCCCTGATCACTAGACGCTGATGGTCTTGAGGGCTTGCGCTTGTCACCACGGTCTCCCGATTGTCGATGTTTTTTTTTTTTTGGTTGGAGAAGATGCTAGCCACAAATTTATTAAATGGCCACGACGCGACGCTGCCTTGAAAACTTACAGGGCAGGAAAGAGCCTAGTTGAACTTCTCGTCTCGACCGAACACCATCCGCGCAGCACCAGACACGGCCGGCGCGTTCACGCACCTTCTTTCGAGGGAGGTGGCGCGAGACACTCGCCGCGAGGCTCGCGGACACCGGGCCATTCAAATAGCAGAACACCCTCACCCAGGGCCAGAAGATGACAATAAATTCTATTGTGCCCTCTGTCTGCCTTTGGAGCGTGGTTATTGGAAAGGACAAGTAAAACTTAACCGTACTGGAAGCTGCAATTCAGTGATAATATGACAAAAAAATTGGCCGCGTATCTGCGTTCTTCGCTGCAAATGTCGTCTAAAGACGATAGAAGAGGCGCTGCGTGAGATATGGACGCCATCTGGCAATTTGTCGGGAAACATGAGCGCTGTGTTGCGGGCTCGTAGTCCCAGC
The DNA here is from genome assembly GCF_013339695.2 of Rhipicephalus sanguineus. Classification (NCBI taxonomy): domain Eukaryota; kingdom Metazoa; phylum Arthropoda; class Arachnida; order Ixodida; family Ixodidae; genus Rhipicephalus; species Rhipicephalus sanguineus. Next base: position 96,679,195 of record NC_051178.1, read on the forward strand.
GCAGCAGCAGGCGAAGACCGGCGGTGACCAACGCGACCAGTGGGGACGCCAGCCAGCCCGAACACGCGGTTTGGCGCGAAGCACTCAAGCAGAAGAGACGTCCGCACTCAACGAGTACTCTCCACACACTCTTTTTATTTACACGTAGCCTGGGTAAAGCAGGAATGCCAGAGCGGCGCCCCATGGCATTCGTACAGTGCAATACAGAACCGAAACCGAAACACAACAATGAGCTCGTGCAGAGGGCACGGAGTAAGGCAAGTTTCAGCGCAGTCGCAATATGAGCGCAGCTTAAGAAACTAGGGTCTTTAGAATTACGTATGTATGCATTTTCTAATAAAGGAACACACCACTTAATACTTACCTAGTGATGTTGCGCCTCAGATATGCGTAATATTTGCTTTTTGATCGACAATGTACACAAGTATGAACCTAGTCAGCCGTTCAATATGGCTGGCCCTTGGGCAAGTGGTTCAACTTCGGCCGAGTGGCTGAATCGAGTGACGTGCCGACAAACAGAAAGACAGACACACCAAAATTTCTCCGTTGAAGTATCCCAAGAAAGACTATCGTCTTTAAAAACATTAAGGGGGATAGGAATCACTCTTTTTCACAACATGTACGGCAGTAAATAGCGCTTGTAATTCGGTACTCTAGAAAGCGTAGCCGTTCAGAGAACGCATTTTCTCAACTTTTGATTAGCCGTCCGAATGTTCTCGTTTGAGCTTCATGATAACGGGTCTAGCTTTTGGATCAAGGTCAATTGATGTTCCCCGTCAACGGGAGCTAAAAGCACTATTTCATGCCACGGAGGAAGAAACATTTAGGAGGCGCAAGTCCGCTGCTTGAGGCGACCATATAACGTCGCATTGCCAGAGAACCACTTCATGCTGGCGGCGTCTAGCGGCACGTAAGGGAAATGCCGCCGGTTCGGCTTCCGAGGAAACCGGCCACGCGCGTTGCTCCCGCTCCGCCGCAGTCTTGGAGCATGGACGCGGAGCGCGTTCGGCCGCGTTCGTTTCTTGCTCAACCTTTTCCCTACAAAGCTTGCGACTGCATGTGCAGGTTTAAACAATATACCTGCGTCCCATCTTAGGCTGGCATATGCCTAAGAAAAGCATACTGTGCGCAGCAGCCTTATTGCAGCCACGGCCGCTACATAAAAAGAAAGGCTACTGAGACGGCAATCCACGCAAAAAAAAAAATATATATATATATATATCGCGTGCCCGCTGTAGCAAACGTGGCTGCCGTCTGCTCTCAAACGCTGCTAGAGAGAACGCGTGCGGGCGTGCTCGCCGGCCACGCCCGGCCAATAGTGCTCCTTTTTCTTTTTTTTAACGCGAAAGTGTTTTATGCAGGGGTCCGCCAAGACTTCAGTGACGTATTCCGGTCCCGGAAATGACGTCTAAACAATATACATGATCAGATGGCAAAGAAAAAAAGGTTCCGTCAATGGGCCTCGAACCCACGACCCCCCTGTCTGCAACAATAGATGCCAGACACGCTATCCACTACGCCAAGGTCACATTTTTTTTTCTTCATTGTTAGGATTACAGACTGTAGAAGCTTTGCAAACGCGCCTTTTATATCTACCACTCTCCCGGTCGGCGGGGTGCTGTTGCCCTCTGGGAGCGGTAAAGTAATTCGTCATTACTCTGTCTTCCGCGATTAGCATCTGAAACGCGTTACACGTGCCTCCCTTTCGGCGCGTTTTCAATAGAAGTTCAATTTTGTCAATGCCTTAACACACCGCGAAGCGGCGACCTTAGCCAAGCGTCGTGAAAGCGTCGGTCCTGCCTCACCTGGCTATAATACCGCGTTCCCCGCTCACGCGCTCGCCCCTAGAAAAATCGCGGCAGGGCTACCTAAAGTCCCTGAGGGCTACCGGGGCAGCACGATGCGTTTTGCGTTTCCCTGTAGGCACCGTGCAGTCGAGTTTTCCAGCGCGACTGCAGCGCCAGAACACGAAGCGTAGCGGATAAAATAAGCAATATTGAGACGGGGTCGGTCAAAATGGAACGCGATGCGCGCGTCTCACTCCCAGCACGAGTGGGCGGATGGTGGCTGCGCTAGACGGGGGACGCGTGCGCGCGTCTGTTTTCTGTGTGCGCCTAACGACCAATGTGAGTGAAATTGGGACGGGCCAGTGCGAGCAACGCAGCTCCCTCTGGTCAGTGGACGGTGCCTGTAGTCCGGCCCAGTGGTCCGGCCATGGCGTTCAATCACATTTTAACATGTTCCAAGTTCTGCGTCCAATATGCGACGCTCTTCTGGCTATCACACCTAGTTCTCTGATTACGCTTTCATCGTTAACTACTAGAGCTACCACAAGGGTTTATTTATTCATTTGGCAGGGACGTTAGTCGTCGGGATGGAGATGTACCACCAATCATCAAACTGGGCACGTCCACGTTAAACGGTGCTATAGCTGCCAGGCATATATATTGCCACGCGCTTAACATGCCAGCGAGAAAGAGGCAGGCGAAGACGCAGTAGCTCTCGCGCCAGTGCCTTTGTTTTGGCTGTGCTGTGCCGACCCCGTTCGGGACTTGGGGCCTTGTATCGCCGCCTTGTGAACGTCGCCTTTGTATTAAACGTGACAATATTGCGCAAGCTCTTTTATGTCAATGTACAGTAAACATTCAGTTACTTCTGTTAGGGTACGCTTTACTTTCATGTTATTCCGATTCCTATGACGGAGGGATCAACCATGTCTTTTTTTGCTATTGCGGCTTCGCGCCGCAACACGCCGCCACTTGAAGTGCCTCCGTCTGCGCATGTTATTTTTCTATTTTTAGCAACGTTATCTGGACTCCCGCCGACGCCCGTTCTAACGCGAGTTTCGCCCCTTAAATATTTCTTCCTCCGTGTTTCATGCTTAAGCAGCGGTGACATAAAATTTGAAGTTCGAGATGTGGTATTCACTTGATACCTTGGTATGTATAATTTTCTTTGGGGAAGTATGAATTATAGTCTGACACGAGGAAGCTATTTTATTTCAAGGGTGAATAGCATACGAGGGCTCAACGACGCGTTCAGCGCCTTGCGACATCGACAGTATTGTGGTGCGTTCAGCGGACACCCAATCACTGAGTTAAAATGAGCTAGTAACGATTACGTCGACGATCTCAGTGTTGCCATCGTGACTCCGACTGGCGGTGATGCCTGGTAACGGCCTCACTTCGACTGCGTGGGTTTTTTTAGTCTCAGATCCTGTGTCTTCGCCACGTCGCTTTGAATGATTGGTCGTGTGCTTGTCAGCGTGGGATAATTCTGAGGGACGACCTCAACTGCATTACGTGCCAGCATGTCGTGAAACATTTGTGAGCTGCTTAGCCCGGTGGCGTTTCAAGTACCGCTACATGAAATGTCATTGTCGCAGAAAGCTCCAAAGGTCGTTTATAAAAGCTTCCACGTAGTTCTGCGCATGAAAATAACGCCTCCTGTCCGCGCGTCTCCGCAACGCATTCAATGTTTCCCTTACGCATCCACAGACAGTGCTGCTCTTCAGAGCTTCATGGTGACATGTGCGAGACGAGCCAACGCGGACATGTGGCTGGGAACGAGACGCGTGTAGCGTCCACAGATGCGTTTGGTTGAGTGGTGAAGGAAGGAGAGTCCAGTGCATTGCAGGAATCGCCAGACGCGAACAAAATTATAGACAGTGCAGATGAACGTTTAAGAGGATTACTTGCGTTGAATAAATTGTTTGTTGCTCTGAGCCGCCGTACTGCTTATTTTTCACGTTCGCTTCGCTCCTTAAAACCGAGTCAGTACTCTTTTTGACAGTGAAGACGGCAGTGCTGTTGCAGAAACCTCACCGCGGTGTTGCCAGGCCACCGCCGACCACCGCCCCGACCGGAATAGAAAGGCGTGCCAGCGTTCCGTCTTACGGCATGCGCCGTGGGTCTGTTTCCACATCCCGCCGCACCAACATGTTGTCGCTGCGACCCTGCTGTTGATTAAAGTCCCTGAAAAATAACTTTAGCTGCTGATAGCCGTGGCTAGCCACAGCGATTGCGACTGTGGCCCAGAAAAAAGCAGATGCGCAACGCAGAAAAAAAAAATCGTGAGACCCCAAGCAGCAAACTACAGAGCCTAAAC